>NC_079194.1:303757917-303884906 GCF_029499605.1 Hyla sarda | reverse complement strand
TGTCTGGGCATGCTGGGATTTGTAGTTTTGCAACAGTTGGAGGCACCATGGTTGGTAAACACTGAAGTAGAGGAATGCTGGGAAATGTTTAACAACCCTACATATACTGGCACATGTATTCTGCAGGGGGACACTTGCCCGACCTTTCTCTCCTCTGACATCCAAAGTCAGTAGAGAGTCGAGAGGCCATCATACACATAGATCAATGTTTCCCAACCAGAGTGTTTCCAGTTATTGCAAAACTACAACTCCCAGCAGGCACAGACAGCCTGTTTGAGAAACACTGTCCTGGACACCTTTCATAGTAACCAGGACATTTAAAAAAAAACAAAAAAAAACTTGTGAATAGAAATGAGCTTCAATACCATATACCGCCATGGGGCAAGAGTGGACAACCCCAATATGGCTGCCATATTGATAGATCAATGATGTGACTGTCAGACATGATTGTTTAAGGGGTACTACGCCCCTGGACTCTTTATACTCTAACAGATGTCTGATCGTGAGGACCCCCGTGATCTCTGGATGGCACCCCGGCGTTATGACATTTTTTCCCAGAATGCTAAGTTCAGGAGGCCGTGTTCGTGATGTCGAGCCACGCCCCCTTCATTCATGTCTATGGGAGGGGGCGTGAAGAGCGACCACAGCAGTCACGCCCCCTCCCATAGACCTGAATGGAGGAAGATTGACGTGACCACCCGAACCCAGTGTTCTGAATAAAAATGTTTTGCGAATGCCAGGGTGCCACCCAGAGGTCATAGAGGATCCCAGCGGCCGGACCCCTTGTGATCTGACATCTTGTCCCCTATCGTTTGTATAGGGAATAAGATGTCCAGGGGCGGAGTACCCCTTTAATTTTTGCCATCATTCACATGTATGCATTTTTTTTGCATATTTATTGTAAATGCCCATGGAGCGTGGTGTATAGCAGGGGGGAGGGGGCCTATATAGTCACTAGAACAGAACGCGTTGTGCGTTTTCCCAGTAAAGAAGTCGTCTACATCTCTTAAGCAGAAATTGGAATCAATACTCATTATCTCGTCTGAAAAGAGCGAGCATCCCATTAACGGGAAAATGGGACATTGATCGCAACGCCGCGGCCTCCACAAGAGCGGCAGATACATCGTGGGCGTCCCCGTCAAATACCATTAATGCGTCGCTGTCCAAACATGTGGCGTTCGGGGAGAGCGCGGTCGGGTCACGGAGGGAGTCGGGCGTTGGGCTTGATTAAGCCATTGACATCTGGCAGCAGGGTCACTTCTCATTCACCCTCCTCATCGATCCCTGGGATCTGAACTACGCAGAACTACGACAGCGACTCTCGGGGGTAGATGCTGAGAGGTTACACGTTCCTGCCGGTTCTTCTCCGTTTCCCCCATGATGGGTGCCTCCAGCTGTTGTAAAACTACAACTTCCAGCATGCCCAGATAGTCTTGGGTTGCAGGGGGTGCCCTAGCTAATGGCCGTCAGGGCAGGTTTGGAGTTGAACTTGGGTGCCATGGAGCGCAACAAAAACATTTTGGACAAATGTCGACTATACAAATCCAATTATCCTTTGTATTACATTAGTGTTTCCAAACCCAGGTGCCTCCAGCTGTTGCAGAACTACAACTCCCAGCATGCCCAGACAGCTGAAGGCTGTCTGGGCATGCTGGGGGTTGTAGTTTTGCAACAGATGGAGGCACCCTGGTCGGGAAACAGATGGAGGCACCCTGGTCGGGAAACAGATGGAGGCACCCTGGTCGGGAAACAGATGGAGGCCCCCTTGTCGGGAAACAGATGGAGGCCCCCTTGTCGGGAAACAGATGGAGGCCCCCTTGTCGGGAAACAGATGGAGGCCCCCTTGTCGGGAAACAGATGGAGGCCCCCTTGTCGGGAAACAGATGGAGGCCCCCTTGTCGGGAAACAGATGGAGGCACCCTGGTCGGGAAACAGATGGAGGCACCCTGGTCGGGAAACAGATGGAGGCACCCTGGTCGGGAAACAGATGGAGGCACCCTGGTCGGGAAACAGATGGAGGCACCCTGGTCGGGAAACAGATGGAGGCACCCTTGTCGGGAAACAGATGGAGGCACCCATGTCGGGAAACAGATGGAGGCACCCATGTCGGGAAACACATGGTGTAACTCAAGCCTGCACCATATCCGGCCCGCCAAAGGATTCCTGGTGGTCCGCAAGAAGGTCCATTGGCTCCCTTCCTGCCTACAGACCTAATTGGGTGGGGGGCATCTGCCTGTTTACCTAAAGGGGGTCTGCCTACCTATTTGAAGGTCTAACTATTTACCTAATGGGGTAGCAGCGGATAGTCTAATCAGAGCCAGTCAGTTTATTTACCAAATTGTTGGGTGGGGGTCAGGGTCTGCCTAGTTAGGGGGCTGGCTTATTTATGCAATTGTGGGGGGAGGGGTTACATATCTAATAAGGGGGGTTTCCTTGGAGTATGGGGTTGTCTATCTGATGATGGGAGGTCAACGTATCTGCCTAATTGGGAGTGAATCTTCTGATTGAGGGGGTGCTTACTTACCTAACGGAAGAAAATAGTGAAAAACTGGACATACTAAGGAGGAGAGAGTACCTACCTAATGTGGGTGGGCTATTGGGTAGGCTTTCCCTACCCAATTCTCTAATGGGGAGCCTACATACTATATGGGGCATCCACTTACTGGGGCACAAGCGAAAAATAACTTCTATATGACAAGCTCAAAAGGACACATTATTAGAGGAGGGGGGCATTATTACCATTTGGGGCCCTATAGATGGAAACTTTATATATATAGGGGGGGGAATGGTTCAGAAAAGTGAGGGACTCACAATGTTTTTTTCTGGCTTGGCGGTCTGGGCCAGATGAAAAAGACTGCTACAGTGAAATAAGACGTCACCTGTAAGTCCCTGGGGTAAATGCACTGTAATCACTTCTGCAGAGCCTGTGTAGTGCCGACGACGGGCCTAATCATGTAGGAGACATTATCTCGCTGGGGCCTCCATTATGTCAGAAGAATGTTAACGGAGATATATCATGGGCAAAAACTTCTCCCATATGCAAAGTATAGGGGATAAGGGGTGCGGGAGTTGTGCATCATGACCTCTGCACGAAATGGTGGCCATATATGTCTATGGAAGAGCCATTCAACTGTCTTCGGCTCTTCCATGATCTTCTTGCGGGATTGTGCCGCAGCCAATATCGTGGGGGGGGGGGTCCCATCGGCAGGTCCCCTGCGATCAGACATCTTATCCCCTTTTGAATAGGGGATAAGATGTCTAGGGGTGGAGTACCCCTTTAATACCATACCTCACATGAGTGAAGATGGAAATACCCTGCTACAAACCTATGTGTGGCCCCCGATAAGTGAAGCCTATTTTGGCCCCCACCTACTGCCAAGTTTTGCTTATCTGGTGTAACCGAATACGTTGCGTTTTAGCAATCAAAACCCTCCCCCAGTCGTTTCCTTGAAAAGTTACAGAACGTAGATACAAGTCTTGATTGGGAATGTTCTGCACCCCAGGAGAACGCGATTTCGAGATATTTTTCTCGCATTTTTCTCATCGCTCATCCGCCACCACCTTGATGTGCCCCCCCCCCCCCCATGTCGCCAACTTCCGCCCAAACAAACCTCATCAGAAGTTAGCGTGCGCTTCCTCCGTAAAGCAGAAACGATGTGCGGCAGGTTTACACTTAACACCCCTGCAATTTAATTGAGGAATCAAAATGGAAATGTAATTGGCGCATTAGCGGGATCCTTCTCACCGTCTTACGGGGAAAAGTAAAGAAAAAAAAAAGGATCGCTTTATATTCTCCCTCCCCCAAAACATAAAAACAGACATTAACAGCAAAGTGAACCCTTCAGCGTTTTTACTTTATACAATTTTAGTTATTTTTTTATTTTTATTTATTTATTTCATTTTTTTTTTTTGCCTTTTTCAATTATGCAGCGCTGCCGGCACATTACAATAAAAAATAAAAAAATTTAAATGAGAAGCGCGTGTATCGGGGTGCGTGCCAGCGCCGGCTCTCCTGCTGCGCATGGATCAGTGGTAATTGCGGAGCAGATGTGTTTAGCCTCCCTTGATGTATTGTACTTATGCATTTCTAAATGATTTCGCAAAACGTCTCCGAAGTTCCTCCGCGGCGGCCGCCATCCTTACAACCGTCAAGTTTCCCCGGGATTTCCTTATAGTGGCTAAATAAATTACAAAATGATCAATGCTTAGAACCTTCCATTCTTCTTCGTTACGGATCGGGCCCGGGAGCATTTCGTTGGCGCCGAGCCAAATAGGACGAAAAACCTGAGCCGAATTTAAGTGGAAAAAATAAAAATGCATAGAGGCGACGCTCGCGCAATTGAGGTTGGAATGGCGGGTGAATTTTGCTATATCCAATATAAAAGCAGTGGTCTCCAAACTGAAGACCTCCTGTTGCAAAACTACAAATCCCAACATGCCCGGACAGCCGTTGGCTGTCCGGGCCTGCTGGGAGTTGTAGTTTTGCAACAGCTGGAGGCACCACTTTTGCAAAAGAGGAGTTCTAAAAAGTGTGTAATGACCCTTTATACACTGGTATATGTATTCTGCAGAGGGACACTTGCCCGATCCTTCTCTCCTCTGACAAGAGGCAATAGTGCATATAGTTTTTCCCAACCAGGGTGCCTCCAGCTGTTGCAAAACAACAACTCCCAGCATGCTGGGAAGTTGAAACAGAGGGGACTGCACAGGGTTTGTTTATAGCCTGCAACCATGGCATAGGAGCTGCATACACAAAACGAGAGAAAGGGAGGTTTAAAGGGATATTCTGGGTTTATACATCTTATCCCATATCCAAAGGATTGGGGATAAGACGTATGATCGCAGGGGTCTCGCCCCCTAGTGACGTCACGCCACGCCGCTTCCATTCATGTGTATGGGAGGCGGCGAGACTGCTGTCATGCCCTCTCCCATAGACATGAATAGAGGTGCATGGCGCGACATTATTAGGGGCGTGGCTGTGATGTCACGTTCCTGTCTTCCACATGCCGGGGGCTGCTTCGAGATAACAGGGGACCCCTGCGATCATACATCTTATCCCCTATGCTTTGGATAGGAGATAAGATGCATAAACCCAGAATACCCCTTTAAAGGGATAACCCGCCCTGGGACCCCCCCCACCATCTCAGGCACGGCACCCCAGTCATTGGGAAGACACAGACTCAGGCGCAAAGCCTTGCACTAAAGAAAGTAGGGATGGCATACAACATACAGCTAATTCAATGGTCAGGATCTCAGCCCTTTAACTCTGATCTCAGCCCTTTAGCCCCTTAGATGCCATAGTCAATAGCAACAGAGGCAGCTAAGTGGCTAGACAAAGGGAGATACCTCCCCTAATAAGACCCCCAAAAATGGAAAAGTGATCAAAAAGGTTTAAACTCACATGCCCTTATTGATTAACAGCAACAAAGAATGTAAAATAAAATGTCTGTCTATTCTTCCATAACATCCCTGTCCCTGCTTGATTGACAGTCAGCTGGAAGTCAAGCCCTGTTTACAAATCTGGTTCTTGTTTTCCAACAACTGGAGGCACCCTGGTTGAAAAACTCAATGCTATCAAAGACAATGCTATCTAAAGATATGTATTGCAGTTACTGGGTCCCTCAGTGTTATATTATAACTATATCCTAGTTGGGGGGGGGGGGTCATTCTCCACCTGTAGGGGGAACCAGACATGAAGCAGAGTCTTCCATCGTACAAATTATACAGTAATCCCATTGCTGCCTACAGACACCACAGAACGTCTACAGCCGTGTACATTACCTCTCCATCTTATCTGTTACAGTTTCCTCTTTCCTCCTGGGTGCTCGGAAACTTTCCATAAGTTCCTCATTAAAAAATGCAAATAGGAAAACAACCAGGACGATCCACACCGAACTAACAACGTGACGCCGGATCCCTCCAGATAATCAAATATTCAGAGAAGAGCGGCTTATAATTACAGGAATTCTAAAATACCAAAATAATAATGGAATTACAGCTGAATCAATAATCACCTGGAATATAACTACTACAATACTGCCTAGTATACACAAGAATATATCTACTATAATACTGCTCCTATACACAAGAATATATCTACTATAATACTGCTCCTATACACAAGAATATAACTACTATAATACTGCTCCTATATACAAGAATATAACTACTATAATACTGCTCCTATATACAAGAATATAACTACTATAATACTGCTCCTATATACAAGAATATAACTACTATAATACTGCTCCTATATACAAGAATATATCTACTATAATACTGCTCCTATATACAAGAATATAACTACTATAATACTGCCTACTATATACAAGAATATAACTACTATAATACTGCCTCCTATATACAAGAATATAACTACTATAATACTGCTATATACAAGAATATAACTACTATAATACTGCTCCTATCTACAAGAATATAACTACTATAATACTGCCTCCTATATACAAGAATATATCTACTATAATACTGCCTCCTATATACAAGAATATAACTACTATAATACTGCTCCTATATGCAATAATATATCTAATATAATACTGCTCCTATATGCAAGAATATAACTACTATAATACTGCTCCTATATACAAGAATATAACTACTATAATACTGCTCCTATATACAAGAATATAACTACTATAATACTGCTCCTATATACAAGAATATTACTACTATAATACTGCCTCCTATATACAAGAATATAACTACTATAATACTGCTCCTATATACAAGAATATAACTATTATAATACTGCCTCCTTTATACAGGAATATATCTACTATAATACTGCCTCCTATATACAAGAATATAACTACTATAATACTGCTCCTATATACAAGCATATAACTACTATAATACTGCTCCTATATACAAGAATATTACTACTATAATACTGCCTCCTATATACAAGAATATAACTACTATAATACTGCTGCTATATACTAGAATATAACTACTATAATACTGCTCCTATATACAAGAATATAACTACTATAATACTGCTGCTATATACAAGAATATAACTGCTATAATACTGCTCCTATATACAAGAATATAACTACTATAATACTGCTCCTATATACAAGAATATAACTACTATAATACTGCTCCTATATACAAGAATATAACTACTATAATACTGCTCCTATATACAAGAATATATCTACTATAATACTGCTCCTATATACAAGAATATATCTACTATAATACTGCCTCCTATATACAAGAATATAACTACTATAATACTGCCTCCTATATACAAGAATATAACTACTATAATACTGCCTCCTATATACAAGAATATAACTACTATAATACTGCCTCCTATATACAAGAATATAACTACTATAATACTGCTCCTATATACAAGAATATAACTACTATAATACTGCTCCTATCTACAAGAATATAACTACTATAATACTGCCTCCTATATACAAGAATATATCTACTATAATACTGCCTCCTATATACAAGAATATAACTACTATAATACTGCTCCTATATGCAATAATATATCTAATATAATACTGCTCCTATATGCAAGAATATAACTACTATAATACTGCTCCTATATACAAGAATATAACTACTATAATACTGCTCCTATATACAAGAATATGACTACTATAATAGTGCTCCTATATACAAGAATATATCTAATATAATACTGCCTCCTATATACAAGAATATAACTACTATAATACTGCTCCTATATACAAGAATATTACTACTATAATACTGCTCCTATATACAAGAATATAACTATTATAATACTGCCTCCTTTATACAGGAATATATCTACTATAATACTGCCTCCTATATACAAGAATATAACTACTATAATACTGCTGCTATATACTAGAATATAACTACTATAATACTGCTCCTATATACAAGAATATAACTACTATAATACTGCTGCTATATACAAGAATATAACTGCTATAATACTGCTCCTATATACAAGAATATAACTACTATAATACTGCTCCTATATACAAGAATATAACTACTATAATACTGCTGCTATATACAAGAATATAACTGCTATAATACTGCTCCTATATACAAGAATATAACTACTATAATACTGCTCCTATATACAAGAATATAACTGCTATAATACTGCTCCTATATACAAGAATATAACTACTATAATACTGCTCCTATATACAAGAATATAACTACTATAATACTGCCCCCTATATACAAGAATATAACTACTATAATACTGCTCCTATATACAAGAATATAACTACTATAATACTGCCCCTATATACAAGAATATAACTGCTATAATACTGATGATTGGATGACAGTTTATTATAACATTTGGGGATTTTGTTACAAATGTTCTGATCCGATCTTATTCACAAACACAAAGCTGAGGAGTTGCAGTAAGGTGCGTGTATGTGGCGGAATCTGACTGCTGTGCGGTATTATGTGTAGATGTCTTGGTGACTGGTATTGTCATATGTCTCTCTCATCATCTCCTGCAGAGCAGGGTTTCTACATACTGGCAGGAGACGTCTTGTGCATCACTTCTCTATAGGGGGCAGTGTTATAGAAATGGAGACCTCAATGACAACTCACATTACCCAGTGATCTGTTGCTTGTTGTATCCAGTCAGAGACAGGGGCAGATATAATGTATCCTGTGTAAGTAACAGTGTAGGAGTTCAGCACCATGGACAGCACTTTCTTGGCTGTTTACACCATAGTTTCTATCAGTGGTCTCAAACTGTGGCCCTCCAGATGTTGCAAAATTTCAACTTCCAGCATGCCTGGACAGCCAAAAGCATGCCTGCCTTCTCCAGAGGATCCCCACTGCCCCTGAAAAGGTAAATCAAGGCTCCCCTCTAATCTTATCTCTTTGTGCAGTGGTCTCAAACTGTGGCCTTCCAGATGTTGCAAAACTTCAACTTCCAGCATGGCATGCCTGGACAGCCAAAAGAATACTTGCCTTCTCCAGAGGATCCACACTGCCCCTGAAAAGGTAAATCAAGGCTTCCCTCTCATCTTATCCCTTTGTGCAGTGGTCTCAAACTGTGGCCTTCCAGATGTTGCAAAACTTCAACTTCCAGCATGCCCGGACAGCGTTGGCTGTCCGGGCATTCTGGGAGTTGAAGTTTTGCAACATCTGGAGAGCCAAAGTATGAGACCACTAATATATATCATCTGCATATAACTCTGCACTACACAGGGAGACACACCGGGATCTGTGAGTCGTGCGCGCATGCGCAGTGTACTCACAGACATAACGGCTGCTCCCCCTGCTCACTGCGCTAGGCCGAGAGCGTGCACGATGTCTGTGAGTGTACTGCGCATGGGCACAGCAGGAGCCTAACACAAGGGACGGTCAGTAGCGCATCCGCATAGTCAAATACGTTGCAGATGCGCTACCCTAAATGAGGAAACATAAAAACTGCACAAAATGTGAACCGGAGCCAACCCGATTAAGAGTCTCAGCACTTTAGGCTTCTGGTTGCTGAGGTCTAGTGAGGTATCAGGTTGGACTCTTTAGGTAAATTGTAAATAATGAAACTCTACTCCCTCTCTCTGCAAAGAGAATCATGGGAAAATGGAGGCTAGGCAGCATTAGGAAATCATTTTAGTGATGGAATTGCAATGAATATGACTTACAAAAAAAGATAAAAATGCCTGCCACATCAGCCAAAACAGGTAAGCAGGAGGCATACACAAGAACCTTAACATTATTCCCTGATAATGTACATATATATATATATATATATATATATATATATATATATATATACCATCATTCTCTTTTACAATTGTTACTAAGTAATCAAGGGGTTAAAGGGGCTATCTAGGAATGGGGAAAAAAAGGTAATTTCTTCCAAACACAGCGCCACCCCTGTCCTCAGGTTGTGTGTGGTATTACAACTTGGCTATATTCGCTTCAATGAAACGGAGCTGCAATATCACATACAACCAGATGACAGGGGTGGCGCTCTCTACACGTGGGTGACTAGGTGACAAAATGTGCAGTTCTATCGCTTTCATAATGCAGATTCCTGATCAAAGTTACAGGAGCACAAGCTGCTGCTCAAAATTAAAGGACCCCCCCCCCCCCCCCCCGCACGTACTTACAATATTACACAATGACCCCCCCCCCCCCCATAGGAAACCAATTAAGACCTGGTTTAGAGCAGAAGAAGGGGTTATCCGGGATGTTTAAGAAACAGCGCCACTCTTGTCTACAGGTTGTGTGTGGTATTGCGGCTCAGTTCCATTAAAGTGAAAGGAGTTGTAATACCACGCACAACCTGAATACAGGGGTGGCGCTGTTTTAGGATTTAATTCTGGATAAACCATTAACCATCACGAGTGCTCGGTAAGGATGGGGCAGAACAGATGAGGACAGTGACACCTATTGGCCACAGTGGGGAAATATCTGTCCTGGGGATGACAGTCCCAGACTGCTACAAGGTGGAAACTGTAACCCGGAAGACATTGGCACGAAACTTCTACAGTGTAAGGCCAAGGAACCTCTTCCCTTTAATTCTGTGTTTTCCAACCAGATTGCCTCCAGCTGTTGCAAAACTACAACTCCCAGCATGCCCGGACAGCCAACGGCTGTCTGGGCATGCTGGGAGTTGTAGTTTTGCAACAGCTGGAGGCACCCTAGCTAGGAAACACTGTGTTGGAGTATAGGATAACACAGGGGTGGACTATATGCATCAGGACAATCTGAAGACCCCACCCACATAGGACCGTACCCCTATGGCAGTGGTCTCCAACCTGTGGTTCTCCAGCTGTTGCAAAACTGCAATTTTCAGCATGCCCTGATGGCTACAGGCTTTACAGTTGTTGCAAAACGACTACTTCCATCATGCCCTGATAGCCATGGGCTTTTCAGCTGCTGCATAACTACAACTCCCATAATGCCCTTATAGCCATAAGCTCTTTAGCTGTTACAAAACTACAACTCCCAGCATGCCCTGATGGACACAAGGTCTTCAGCTGTTGCATAACTACAACTCCCAGCATGCCAAAAGCAGCTACAGGATTTCCAGAAGTTGTAAAACTACAACTCCCAGCATGCCCTGATGGACACAAGGTCTTCAGCTGTTGCAAAACTACAACTCCCAGCATTCTCTGATAGCCACAAGCTCTTCAGCTGCTGCATAACTAAAACTCCCATCATGCCCTGATAGCCATAGGCTCTTCAGCTGATGAATAACTACAACTCCCAGGATGTCCTGATAGCAATAAGCTCTACAGCTGATGCATTACTACAACTCCCAGCATGCCCAGCAGCTTCAGAATTTCCAAAAGTTGTAAAACTACAACTCCGAGCATGCCCTGTTGGACACAAGGTCTTCAGCTGTTGCATAACTACTACTCCCAGCATGCCCTTATGGACATAAGTTCTTCAGCTGTTACATAACTACAACTCCCATCATGCAAAAACAGCCACAGTCTTTCCAGTGTACGGTTAACAGCGAGAGAGCGCAGCCGCCAATCACCTCCACTAAGCTCCCGTAATGCATTTTTGAAGAGACGTTTCCTAAAAAGATTTCGCAACAATCAATAAAAGTTGTCCTGCCTGGCGGTCCGCGGCGACTTCCTGACACCGGCCGCGCAGAACGCATCAAATACCGAATTACCTCCTCACATTGGACATGAATTAGTTTGATACTTCAGTCGTCTGCAATGATCGTCCGGCTGACAGCAGAACAGAGAGCGCCGCGACAAAGTCACCAGCGGAAAATAACATAAAACACCTGAGACGACTAAACGCAGAGAATGACCCCCACGCAGCCCGACGGGAGCGACAACACTACAGGAGGAGCGCGGTATAGCGACATTTCTCTATAAAAATAACAACAGGACTCCACTAGTTCTATATATTTGTATAATACAAAACAAATTCTTATACACATTATATCTATATCTATATCTACACATCAACGAGTCCGATCAAATATTATCGTCTTATCTATTCACAGGATTGTATTAAAAATCCTACACATGAAACATAGTGTAGTCATAACTGTTACATGTAATACATTACTGATCCTGTACTGATCCCGAGTTATATCCTGTATTATACTCCAGAGCTGTACTCACTATTCTGCTGGTGAGATCACTGTGTACATACATTACATTACTTATCCTGTACTGATCCTGAGTTATATCCTGTATTATACTCCAGAGCTGCACTCACTATTCTGCTGGTGAGGTCACTGTGTACATACATTACATTACTTATCCTGTACTGATCCTGAGTTATATCCTGTATTATACTCCAGAGCTGTACTCACTATTCTGCTGGTGAGGTCACTGTGTATATACATTACATTACTTATCCTGTACTGATCCTAAGTTATATCCTGTATTATACTCCAGGGCTGTACTCACTATTCTGCTGGTGAGGTCACTGTGTACATACATTACATTACTTATCCTGTACTGATCCTGAGTTATATCCTGTATTATACTCCAGAGCTGTACTCACTATTCTGCTGGTGAGGTCACTGTGTACATACATTACATTACTGATCCTGTACTGATCCTGAGTTATATCCTGTATTATACACCAGAGCTGTACTCACTATTCTGCTGGTGAGGTCACTGTGTACATACATTACATTACTTATCCTGTACTGATCCTGAGTTATATCCTGTATTATACTCCAGAGCTGTACTCACTATTCTGCTGGTGAGGTCACTGTGTACATACATTACATTACTGATCCTGTACTGATCCTGAGTTATATCCTGTATTATACACCAGAGCTGTACTCACTATTCTGCTGGTGAGGTCACTGTGTACATACATTACATTACTTATCCTGTACTGATCCAGAGTTATATCCTGAATTATACCCCAGAGCTGTACTCACTATTCTGCTGGTGAGGTCACTGAGTACATACATTACATTACTTATCCTGTACTGATCCTGATTATATCCTGTATTATACTCCAGAGCTGTACTCACTATTCTGCTGGTGAGGTCACTGTGTACATACATTACATTACTTATCCTGTACTGATCCTGAGTTATATCCTGTATTATACTCCAGAGCTGTACTCACTATTCTGCTGGTGAGGTCACTGTGTACATACATTATATTACTTATCCTGTACTGATCCTGAGTTATATCCTGTATTACACTCCAGAGCTGTACTCACTATTCTGCTGGTGAGATCACTGTGTACACACATTACATTACTTATCCTGTACTGATCCTGAGTTATATCCTGTATTATACTCCAGAGCTGTACTCACTATTCTGCTGGTGAGATCACTGTGTACATACATTACATTACTTATCCTGTACTGATCCTGAGTTATATCCTGTATTATGCTCCAGAGCTGTACTCACTATTCTGCTGGTGAGATCACTGTGTACATACATTACATTACTTATCCTGTACTGATCCTGAGTTATATCCTGTATTATACTCCAGAGCTGTACTCACTATTCTGCTGGTGAGATCACTGTGTACATACATTACATTACTTATCATGTACTGATCCTGAGTTCTATCCTGTATTATACTCCAGAGCTGTACTCACTATTCTGCTGGTGAGATCACTGTGTACATACATTACATTACTTATCCTGTACTGATCCTGAGTTCTATCCTGTATTATACTCCAGAGCTGTACTCACTATTCTGCTGGTGAGGTCACTGTGTACATACATTACATTACTTATCCTGTACTGATCCTGAGTTATATCCTGTATTATACTCCAGAACTGTACTCACTATTCTGCTGGTGAGGTCACTGTGTACATACATTACATTACTTATCCTGTACTGATCCTGAGTTATATCCTGTATTATACTCCAGGGCTGCACTTAGGTTGGTGACCACCGCTGTAGATTACATTGTGCAGTATATTTACATGGGGTATTAGGTGTGGACCCCAGATGCCTTGGACCCCCCAGTCTTAGTTCTCCCCCCTCTTTTTGTCATTCTTGCCCCAATACGCAGCACTGATTCTTCTAATATTCGCTCAGATAAAACCACAACATGAATTGAGATTTTACAAGAAAAAAAAAGCAAAAAAAAAAAAAAAAAAGAAGTAAAATATGTGAAATTCCTTTACACAAAATCTCTAGAAGTTTCCCCCATACACAAAGATTTCACAGACTGAGCTTGTATTTTGGGAGCTGCGCAGTTGTTGCTATGGTAACCAGCTCGCTGTGTGGCGTTTAGAATTCCTTCATCGCTGCGTCCAGGTAACAAGAAGTAAAAGCGCGGGGAGGGGGGGGGGGGATTATAAAAGAACGACGTAAAACGATACGGAAATCCCATCAAATTATATACGGGGAATCAGGGTTTTGTCAGGTGTTACATTCCTGCTCCCCATCATGAGCCTTAAGGCCAGGTTCACACTACGGAGACTCCGCTTGCTGAAATGTATAGTGCAGTGAATGGAGTTTGTGAAGCTGAATTTGTGAACGGAAAATCCGCTTGGAAATTTCCGCCTGAGGAATGGCGTTGCTCTTTCTTCAGGCGTAAATACTCGTGGAACACATTGCAGTCTATTGGAGACTGCAATGTCCGCGCGGTCCTAGAGACTGCTGTGGCCGCACTCGGAATCTCCGGGCAGAAATTTTCTGCCCGGAGATTACGTAGTCTGAACCTAGCCTAATATTCCTAGTCCCCAGCATGGCTCCTCATCTCATTCCTAGTCCCCAGCATGGCTCCTCATCTCATTCCTAGTCCCCAGCATGGCTCCTCATCTCATTCCTAGTCCCCGGCATGGCTCCTCATCTTATTCCTAGTCCCCAGCATGGCTCCTCATCTCATTCCTAGTCCCCAGCATGGCTCCTCATCTCATTCCTAGTCCCCAGCATGGCTCCTCATCCCATTCCTAGTCCCCAGCATGGCTCCTCATCTCATTCCTAGTCCCCAGCATGGCTCCTCATCCCATTCCTAGTCCCCAGCATGGCTCCCCATCTCATTCCTAGTCCCCAGCATGGCTCCTCATCCCATTCCTAGTCCCCAGCATGGCTCCTCATCTCATTCCTAGTCCCCAGCATGGCTCCCCATCTCATTCCTAGTCCCCAGCATGGCTCCTCATCCCATTCCTAGTCCCCAGCATGGCTCCTCATTCCATTCCTAGTCCCCAGCATGGCTCCCCATTCCATTCCTAGTCCCCAGCATGGCTCCCCATCTTATTCCTAGTCCCCAGCATGGCTCCCCATCTCATTCCTAGTCCCTAGCATGGCTCCTCATCCCATTCCTAGTCCCCAGCATGGCTCCCCATCTTATTCCTAGTCCTCAGCATGGCTCCTCATCCCATTCCTAGTCCCTAGCATGGCTCCTCATCCCATTCCTAGTCCCCAGCATGGCTCCCCATCTCATTCCTAGTCCCTAGCATGGCTCCTCATCCCATTCCTAGTGCCCAGCATGGCCCCTCATCTCATTCCTAGTCCCCAGCATGGCTCCTCATCTCATTCCTGGTCCCCAGCATGGCTCCTCATCTCATTCCTGGTCCCCAGCATGGCTCCTCATCTCATTCCTGGTCCCCAGCATGGCTCCCCATCTCATTCCTGGTCCCCAGCATGGCTCCCCATCTCATTCCTAGTCCCCAGCATGGCTCCCCATCTCATTCCTAGCCCCCAGCATGGCTCCCCATCTCATTCCTAGTCCCAAGCATGGCTCCCCATCTCATTCCTAGTCCCAAGCATAGCTCCCCATCTCATTCCTAGCCCCCAGCATTTCTCACCCATCTCATTCCTCGCACCCAGCATGGCTCCCCATCTCATTCCTCGTCCCCAGAATGGCTCCCCATCTCATTCCTAGTCCTCAGCATGGCTCCCCATCTCATTCCTAGTCCTCAGCATGGCTCCCCATCTCATTCCTCAGCCCCAGCATGGCTCCCTATCTTATTCCTAGTCCCCCGCATGGCTCCCTGCCTCTGCTTCAGGGTGCCTGGCATAGCTCCCCATCTTGCACCTAATCTCCAGCATGGCTTTCCCTCTTCTCTTTTTTCTTGTCCCCAGCTGGACTGACCCCTTCCCATTCCTGGTTCATGGTATGGCTCTCCATCTTACTCATAGTCCCCACCATGGCTTCTCATCTAACTCCTAGTCCCCAGTATTGGCTCCCTACCTTACTCCTAGTCCACAGCATGCCTTCTCATCTTACTCCTAGTCCACAGCATGCCTTCCCATCTTACTCCTACTTCCCAGTATGGCTCCCTATCTTACTCCTAGTCCACGGCATGGCTCCATACCTAGTTTCCAGAATGTCTTCCCCTCTTGTTCCTCGTTCCCATCATGGCTCCCCACCTTATTCCTAGTTCCCAGCATCACTTCTTGTCTTATTTCTAGCCCCTAGCATGGTTCCCCATCCTACGCTTAGATTCCAACATGGCTCCCTGTCTTATTCCTAGTTCCCAGCATGGCTCCCCATCTTATTCCTAGTTCCCAGCATGGCTCCCCATCTTATTCCTAGTTCCCAGCATGGCTCCCCATCTTATTCCTAGTTCCCAGCATGGCTCCCCATCTTATTCCTAGTTCCCAGCATGGCTCCCCATCTTATTCCTAGTTCCCAGCATCACTTCTTGTCTTATTTCTAGCCCCTAGCATGGTTCCCCATCCTACGCTTAGATTCCAACATGGCTCCCTGTCTTATTCCTAGTTCCCAGCATGGCTCCCCATCTTATTCCTAGTTCCCAGCATGGCTCCCCATCTTATTCCTAGTTCCCAGCATGGCTCCCCATCTTATTCCTAGTTCCCAGCATGGCTCCCCATCTTATTCCTAGTTCCCAGCATGGCTCCCCATCTTATTCCTAGTTCCCAGCATGGCTCCCCATCTTATTCTTAGTTCCCAGCATGGCTCTCAATCTCATTCTTAATTCCTTGCATGTTTTCCCCATTTCTTCCTAGTTTCCAACATGGCCCCCCCATCATGGCTCCCAATCTCATTTCCAGCCCCCATCACAGCTCCCGATCTTATTCCTAATCTGCAGATGATCAAACACAAGGTTTTAAGATCACGTTAACAACTCGCTAAAAACATTGCAGTTTGGCAAAATTATGTTTTTGCAAAAATTGCAACAGCAAAGAAGTTGTGCGAATACGGCTCTAATATGGTTCAATTGCTGCGTGTCGATATTTGTGTCTACAGTGGCGCGTTCCGGTCACGCCTGCGTGCTTCGCTCGCCTCCTCCACCACGCCGATGTCTGTCCGCTTCGCTCGCGGCCGCTAATTCTCACGCATATGCTCTCATTACCGGCGAGTTGTAAGTTGTAATTTCCCGAATCCCTGTAAATTCATCAACTGCCATCTGTTGTGCCAAGTAATCACCAAAGTAAGACGCCATAACTCACCGGCGCATCGTAAATATAAAACAAATGTACGATATCAGCGATCAGGACGCAGGACGATGATCTCTGCTTAAACCCAAAGACATCTGCTCTGAGGATCTACGCAAATTCTGGAACGAAAGGCGGAGATGGCGCACACGGAAAGCGACAGAATGGTCGCTGCCTGTCAAGAGCTCATACATGCTGAATGCCTGGATGAGTGTTTTGTTGCAGTGTTTCCCAACCAGGGTGCCTCCAGCTGTTGCAAAACTACAACTCCCAGCATGCCCAGACAGCCTTCGGCTGTCTGGGCATGCTGGGAGTTGTAGTTTTGCAACAACTGGAGGCACCCTGGTTGGGAAACAATGTGTTACACAATAGTATGGGCAGAATCTGTCAGCAGCACAGAGTATTTCAGAAAGAGCGTGCGGTTAAAGGGGTTATCCAGGTATAGAAAAAACAGAGCTAATTTCTTCTTAAAACACCACCACCCCTGTCCTCAGGCTGTGTGTGGAATTACAACTTGGCTCCTTTCACTTGAATGGCAACGAGCTGCAATACCACACACAACCTAAGGACAACGGTGGCACTGTTTTTGGAAGAATTCAGCTTACCGGATTATTACCTGGTTGTCTGAGACAGTGAAAGAGTTAATTTTACAGTCTTTAGGGGGGTCTAGGCCACTGGATACAATTCTGAGGAACAAATCCCTTTAAATATTGAACCATTCCCCCCCCCCCCCCCAATATCCCCAAACTGTCCCCTAAATTGTATGAGACCGCAGAGTTCCCAGCAGCACCGAGTATTTTAGGAGAGTAGACACCACACCAGTCCACAGGTTGTGTCTGGTATTGCAGCTCAGCCACATTTGCCCTAATACGGGCAACACTGCAATTACACATGCAACCTGTAGACAAAGGGGGGTGCTGTTTTTTTTATTTTTTTTCTAAGTCGCCTCCTTTATGTATCAGGTTTTTTTTATTTTATTTTTTTTCTCAGTTTACAGTTTTAGACTTTGAACAGTTTTTTTTCTCTTGGAATTTCAACCAAACAAGTGAAACTTTATTCATAATGGAGGGAAAAGTTAAAAACGTATGCTTTTTTTTTTCTTAATAAAAACGGATGCAACCGGACATCATATTTCAAACCATAAACGGATTATAATTTTTACACATGTTTTGATACAGTTTAGTCAGGTTTTGAGGAATCCGTTTAAAAAAAAAAAAAAAAACCTGATACGGGAACTGTATTGCAAAAACGTGGTGTGAACCCGGCCTAAGGGATAGATTGTGACTCACGGTTTTGTCGCACTTCCTCCAGGTCACAGGTCGGTGCTCTGCACGTAGTACGGTGTATAATGTCCAGGTTGTATCCCTGAGTCCAGCACTGGGTCCGGCTATTACCCCTCAGGTGTGTCCTGTCCAGCCGGGACATCTTAAAGGAACAGTAACCCTTGGAAAGGAGACGGAACCTCTATCTCCTAATTAAAGGGGTACTCCGGTGGAAAACTTTTTTTTTAAAATGAACTGGTGCCAGAAAGATAAACAGACTTGTAAATTACTTCTATTAAAAAAATCTTAATCCTTTCAGTACTTTTTAGCAGCTGTACGCTACAGAGGAAAATCTTATTTTTTGTCTTGTCCACAGTGCTCTCTGCAGACACCTGATGCCCGTATCAGGAACTGTCCATAGCAAGAGAAAATCCCCATAGGAAACCATTGCGACTCTGGACAGTTCCTGACACGGATAGAGATGTCAGCAGAGAGCAAAAAAGAAATTCAAAAAGAGAAGAATTTCCTCTGTAGCATACAGCTGCTGATAAGTACTAAAAGGATTAAGATTTTTTAATAGAAGTAATTTACAAATCTGTTTAACTTTCTGGCACCAATTCATAAAAAAAAAAAAAAAAAGTTTTCCACCGGAGTACCCCTTTAAAGAAGATAATAAATGTGGCGCGGTATTCACGCCAGCTTTTAGCGTACTATAAGCTGGAATTTTTGGTGCTCCGGCCCCAGAGTCGTGTAAATCTAGTCTCCATACACTGGCAGGGCAGATTCGTCTCCTTGTCGCCCATAGCAACAATTAGCTTTCATTTTATACTGCTGTGGTGAAATGAAAGTAGATCTCTGATTGGTTGCTAGGGGTAACAGGGCAACATTAGGCTAAAACCAGACACAAACAAGAAAGTTACCACAAGGCGCTTTATTGGACAAAAAACGCTGCGGCCAGATGTTAGCTGGGAATCATTAGGGAAATATAAAATGGCAAACCCACATGAAGTTTTTATTTTTTATTATTGTCCCCCCCCCCCCCCCGCTTACGTGCAGTGTTTTCCAACCAGCTGTTGCAAAACTAAAACTCCCAGCATGCCCCAGCATCTATATGACACTATGGGGCCCTTTATTTATATGACACTATGGGGTCCTTTATCTATATGAGACTATGGGGCCCTTTATCTATATAACACTATGGGGACCTTTATATGACACTATAGGGTGCTTTGTATTACACTATAAAGCCCTTTATCTGTATGACACTATTTGATCCTTTATCTATATGACGCTATGGGGTCCTTTATCTATATGACACTATAGGGGCCCTTTTTCTATATGACATTATAGGGTCCTTTAGCTATACAACACTTTGGCGTTCTTTATATGACACTATGGGCCCTTCATCTATATAACACTATAAAGCCCTTTTTCTATATGACACTATGTGGTCCTTTATATATGTGACACTATAGGGTCCTTTACCTATATGACACTATGGGGTCCGTTATCTATATGAGACTATGGGGCCCTTTATCTATATAACACTATGGGGACCTTTATATGACACTATAGGGTGCTTTGTATTACACTATAAAGCCCTTTATCTGTATGACACTATTTGATCCTTTATCTATATGACGCTATGGGGTCCTTTATCTATATGACACTATAGGGGCCCTTTTTCTATATGACATTATAGGGTCCTTTAGCTATACAACACTTTGGCGTTCTTTATAGGACACTATGGGCCCTTCATCTATATAACACTATAAAGCCCTTTTTCTATATGACACTATGTGGTCCTTTATATATATGACACTATAGGGTCCTTTACCTATATGACACTATGGGGTCCGTTATCTATATGACACTATGGGGCCCTTTATTTACATGACATTACAGGGTCCTTTATCGTAATAACACAATGGGGCCTTTATCTAAATGACGATATGGGACCTTTATCTATATGACACTAATAGGTCCATTATCTTTATGACACTATGTGGCCCTTTATCTATATGACACTATGGGGCCCTTTATATATATGACACTATGGGGTCCTTTACCTATATGACACTATGGGGTCTGTTATCTATATGGCACTATGGGGCCCGTTATCTATATGACACTATGGGGCCCTTTATTTACATGACATTACAGGGTCCTTTATCTTAACACTATTGGACCTTTATCTAAATCACAGAGATAATAGAGGATAAAACAATAAGGATTGCAGCAGTCGATCTCTGACACAGATGTTTGCCCCCGGGGGTCGCCGCCCCCAACCTTCCCCTTCCTCCTTGGCCCCGGATCAGGTGCAGCAGCCGCCGTGGCCCCATCTGTTCACTTCACCTGTTAAAGCTGAAAAAAATATAAAAAAAAAAAAAAAAAAAAAACAGGAAGAAAATGTAAAAATATCCCACATTATTCTCCAGGAATCCACTTATCTCCGGTAATTTATAATCCACCTGCTGTTTCCACAATAGAAGATGGCGCCCGCTGCGACGACCGCGACCGTTGTCATTAGAGGGTAGAAACACTTAATAATTAATATATTATCCTGATTAATGACCGGGAACTAAACATTTTCCCTTGCAGGTTAATATATATATTGTAAAGGAACGTTCCCTCTCCGAATCCGCGCTGTCTTGTCTGCTGGAGCGGAAAGGGGAGACGTGAGAACCGGCAATTAGTGGCGGCGTCTGTCAGAGCCGGCGGCGTCTCCACGGTTCGTATTCATAAAGACTCACAATAATGGGACCATTCAGATGGAAGCAGCGTGCTACTGTGTGTAAAGACCAGTTTTTCGAAAACATGGTGCCTCCAGCTGTTGCAAAACTACAACTCCCAGCATGCCCGGACAGCCTTCGGCTGTCCGGGCATGCTGGGAGTTGTAGTTTTCAACAGCTGGCGGCATCCTAATTGGGAAATACTGATCTATGAGTACGATGGCCTCTCGACTCTCTGTTGACTCTGGATGTCAGAGGAGAGAAGGATCGGACTCAGACCTGCCTGCGCACAGCGCGTGACCAGCCCCGGCAGCGCCTTTCCTTAAAGTGGCAACTGTAGCAGCAGTGGCTGAACAGACGCAGCATCTCGGCCCGCGGGCGCAATTGACGTTGAACTTAAGCTGTGGTGGTCGGGCAGAGCTGCTGGCTATTGTAGTTTTTGTTTTGCAACAGCTGGAGGTCAACAGTTTGGAGACCACTGTGCTACAGTGTAAGGATTCTACATACAGCCCCCATGTCTCAGCTTTCAAGCTATAATGGGAGTTGTAGCTTTGCAACAGCTGGAGAGCCACAGATTGGGCACCACTGTTCTACAGTATGAGGATCCTACATACAGATCTCCATATCTCATCTTCCTGGGGGTGAGTACAGTATGAGGACCCTACAAAAAGATCTCCATATCTCATCTTCCTGGGGGTGAGTACAGTATGAAGACCCTACATACAGATCTCCATATCTCATCTTCCTGGGGGTGAGTACAGTATGAGGACACTACATATAGATCCATATCTCATCTTCCTGGGGGTGAGTACAGTATGAGGACCCTACATACAGATCTATATCTCATCTTCCTGGAGGTGAGTACAGTATGAGGACCCTACATACAGATCCATATCTCATCTTCCTGGGGGTGAGTACAGTATGAGGACCCTACATACAGATCCATATCTCATCTTCCTGGGGGTGAGTACAGTATGAGGACCCTACATACAGATCTCCATCTCTCATCTTCCTGGGGGTGAGTACAGTATGAGGACCCTACATACAGATCTCCATATCTCATCTTCCTGGGGGTGAGTACAGTATGAGGACCCTACATACAGATCTATATCTCATCTTCCTGGGGGCGAGTACAGTATGAGGACCCTACATACAGATCTCCATATCTCATCTTCCTGGGGGTGAGTACAGTATGAGGATCCTACATACAGATCTCCATATCTCATCTTCCTGGGGGTGAGTACAGTATGAGGATCCTACATACAGATCCATATCTCATCTTCCTGGAGGTGAGTACAGTATGAGGACCCTACATACAGATCCATATCTCATCTTCCTGGGGGTGAGTACAGTATGAGGACCCTACATACAGATCCATATCTCATCTTCCTGGGGGTGAGTACAGTATGAGGACCCTACATACAGATCCATATCTCATCTTCCTGGGGGTGAGTACAGTATGAGGACCCTACATACAGATCCATATCTCATCTTCCTGGGGGTGAGTACAGTATGAGGATCCTACATACAGATCTCCATATCTCATCTTCCTGGGGGTGAGTACAGATGAGGACCCTACATACAGCTCCATATCTCATCTTCCTGGGGGTGAGTACAGTATGAGGACCCTACATACAGATCCATATCTCATCTTCCTGGAGGTGAGTACAGTATGAGGACCCTACATACAGATCCATATCTCATCTTCCTGGGGGTGAGTACAGTATGAGGACCCTACATACAGATCCATATCTCATCTTCCTGGGGGTGAGTACAGTATGAGGACCCTACATACAGATCTCCATATCTCATCTTCCTGGGGGTGAGTACAGTATGAGGACCCTACATACAGCTCCATATCTCATCTTCCTGGGGGTGAGTACAGTATGAGGACCCTACATACAGATCTCCATATCTCATCTTCCTGGGGGTGAGTACAGTATGAGGACCCTACATACAGATCCATATCTCATCTTCCTGGAGGTGAGTACAGTATGAGGACCCTACATACAGATCTCCATATCTCATCTTCCTGGGGGTGAGTACAGTATGAGGACCCTACATACAGATCTCCATATCTCATCTTCCTGGGGGTGAGTACAGATGAGGACCCTACATACAGCTCCATATCTCATCTTCCTGGGGGTGAGTACAGTATGAGGACCCTACATACAGATCTCCATATCTCATCTTCCTGGGGGTGAGTACAGTATGAGGACCCTACATACAGATCTCCATATCTCATCTTCCTGGGGGTGAGTACAGTATATGGACCCTACATAAAGATCTCCATATCTCATCTTCCTGGGGGTGAGTACAGTATGAAGACCCTACATACAGATCTCCATATCTCATCTTCCTGGGGGTGAGTACAGTATGAGGACCCTACATACAGATCTATATCTCATCTTCCTGGGGGTGAGTACAGTATGAGGACCCTACATACAGATCCATATCTCATCTTCCTGGGGGTGAGTACAGTATGAGGACCCTACATACAGATCTATATCTCATCTTCCTGGGGGTGAGTACAGTATGAGGACCCTACATACAGATCCATATCTCATCTTCCTGGGGGTGAGTACAGTATGAGGACCCTACATACAGATCCATATCTCATCTTCCTGGGGGTGAGTACAGTATGAGGACCCTACATACAGATCCATATCTCATCTTCCTGGGGGTGAGTACAGTATGAGGATCCTACATACAGATCTCCATATCTCATCTTCCTGGGGGTGAGTACAGATGAGGACCCTACATACAGCTCCATATCTCATCTTCCTGGGGGTGAGTACAGTATGAGGACCCTACATACAGATCTCCATATCTCATCTTCCTGGGGGTGAGTACAGTATGAGGACCCTACATACAGATCCATATCTCATCTTCCTGGAGGTGAGTACAGTATGAGGACCCTACATACAGATCTCCATATCTCATCTTCCTGGGGGTGAGTACAGTATGAGGACCCTACATACAGATCTATATCTCATCTTCCTGGGGGTGAGTACAGTATGAGGACCCTACATACAGATCTCCATATCTCATCTTCCTGGGGGTGAGTACAGATGAGGACCCTACATACAGCTCCATATCTCATCTTCCTGGGGGTGAGTACAGTATGAGGACCCTACATACAGATCTCCATATCTCATCTTCCTGGGGGTGAGTACAGTATGAGGACCCTACATACAGATCTCCATATCTCATCTTCCTGGGGGTGAGTACAGTATGAGGACCCTACATACAGATCTCCATATCTCATCTTCCTGGGGGTGAGTACAGTATGAGGACCCTACATACAGATCCATATCTCATCTTCCTGGAGGTGAGTACAGTATGAGGACCCTACATACAGATCTATATCTCATCTTCCTGGGGGTGAGTACAGTATGAGGACACTACATACAGATCTCCATATCTCATCTTCCTGGGGGTGAGTACAGTATGAGGACCCAACATACAGATCCATATCTCATCTTCCTGGAGGTGAGTACAGTATGAGGACCCTACATACAGATCTCCATATCTCATCTTCCTGGGGGTGAGTACAGTATGAGGACCCTACATACAGATCCATATCTCATCTTCCTGGGGGTGAGTACAGTATGAGGACCCTACATACAGATCTCCATATCTCATCTTCCTGGGGGTGAGTACAGTATGAGGACCCTACATACAGCTCCATATCTCATCTTCCTGGGGTGAGTACAGTATGAGGACCCTACATACAGCTCCATATTTCATCTTCCTGGGGGTGAGTACAGTATGAGGACCCTACATACAGATCCATATCTCATCTTCCTGGGGGTGAGTACAGTATGAGGACCCTACATACAGATCCATATCTCATCTTCCTGGGGGTGAGTACAGTATGAGGACCCTACATACAGATCTCCATATCTCATCTTCCTGGAGGTGAGTACAGTATGAGGACCCTACATACAGATCTCCATATCTCATCTTCCTGGGGGTGAGTACAGTATGAGGACCCTACATACAGATCCATATCTCATCTTCCTGGGGGTGAGTACAGTATGAGGACCCTACATATAGATCCATATCTCATCTTCCTGGGGGTGAGTACAGTATGAGGACCCTACATACAGATCCATATCTCATCTTCCTGGGGGTGAGTACAGTATGAGGACCCTACATACAGATCCATATCTCATCTTCCTGGAGGTGAGTACAGTATGAGGACCCTACATACAGATCCATATCTCATCTTCCTGGGGGTGAGTACAGTATGAGGACCCTGCATACAGATCCATATCTCATCTTCCTGGGGGTGAGTACAGTATGAGGACCCTACATACAGATCTCCATATCTCATCTTCCTGGGGGTGAGTACAGTATGAGGACCCTACATACAGATCTATATCTCATCTTCCTGGGGGTGAGTACAGTATGAGGACCCTACATACAAATCTCCATATCTCATCTTCCTGGGGGTGAGTACAGTATGAGGACCCTACATACAGATCTATATCTCATCTTCCTGGGGGTGAGTACAGTATGAGGACCCTACATACAGATCTCCATATCTCATCTTCCTGGGGGTGAGTACAGTATGAGGACCCTACATACAGATCTCCATCTCTCATCTTCCTGGGGGTGAGTACAGTATGAGGACCCTACATACAGATCCATATCTCATCTTCCTGGGGGTGAGTACAGTATGAGGACCCTACATACAGCTCCATATCTCATCTTCCTGGAGGTGAGTACAGTATGAGGACCCTACATACAGATCAATATCTCATCTTCCTGGGGGTGAGTACAGTATGTTTTTTCCCTTCAGTAATTTTTTTTCTTCTCTCCCATAAATGGCATTTTAAAGACACTTTATAAAAATGGCGTCTTGGCGGGGAGGCGGCGGCACGGATCGGACAAGTGTTTCTGCCACAGTCGACATTTGTTATGGTCTTGAATTCCAAACATTATTGACAGCCCAGAGCGGCGGAATCGCGAAACCTCTTCCATGTGTCAGAATATTAAGCGTCTCATCATCCTCGCGCCACGGCGGCGGCTGCCAAACTATAATTTAAACTTCAGATTTTGAGACATGAAGGAGCCGGGACGGGAGGAGAAGGGGAGATGGATTTTTTTTTAAGCCCTCACATTTGTGACATCCTGCGCAGCTAATTGAGCGCTTGTAGAGCGCGGCACGTGGACGCCGGAACAATCTATTCTAATTAAGAGTAACCTTTAAAATCCAAGGCGCAGATTTATCCGGGGAGAGCGGCGCGGCCGAGAGGGGGAAATGGCCACACGAAGGGAATTACGCCCTGACCTTTAGCTGCGATTTCACAAGATGACGGAAAACTTTATTTTCTTTTTATTTTATTTAGAGCGCGATGTGCGGTGATCGATCGTCTTTCTGAAGGACAAAGAGCCGTAATGGAAAGTGCATGATGTATTTATGGCTGTGCTGCCCGTCTGGGGCCATGTGGCCCTAAGGTCCTTAGGTGACCACAACCAACACCTCAGCCCCTCTCATAGAGACATATCTCAGTGTTTCTCAACCAGGGTGCCTCCAGCTGTTGCAAAACTAGAACTCCCAGCATGTCCAGACATGTATATATATTCTGCAGGAGAACACTTGTCCAACCCTTCTCTCCTCTGACATCCAGAGTCAAAAGAAAATCAAGAGGCCATCATACACAAAGATCAGTGTGTCCTAACCAAGGTGTCTCCAGCTGTTGTAAAACTACAACTACCAGCATGTCCGGACATGTACATTTATTCTGCAGGAGAATACTTGTCCAACCGTTCTCTCCTCTGACATCCCGAGTCAAAAGAAAATCATGAGGCCATCATACACAGAGATCAGTGTGTCCTAACCAAGGTGTCTCCAACTGTTGCAAAACTACAACTCCCAGCATGCCCGGACAGCCTTCGGCTGTCTGGGCATGCTGGGAGTTGTAGTTTTGCAACAGCTGGAGGCACCCTGGTTGGGAAACAATGGCAAAACTAATAGCACTTAAGTAAAATAGAGACACCCCCTTCACAGAATACATCACCTGATGATGAGACATATTAGAGTGGTGTGTTTTTTTTTCTTATATAGTGCAGTATAGACTATTATTAGAGAATAATGTAGAGGTTCTTATGCTTACCTGTTTTAGCAGATGTGGCAGGCATGACATGTCAGCCATACTGATTCCAATTTCACACTGATATTACTTTCTAATGTTGCATACATTTCCTATGAATCCTTTGCTTTGCAGAGAGAGGGTGCGGAGTCTCATCACTGTACTTCACTTAAAGGAGATATCCAGTGGTGAACAACTTATCCCCTATCCTAAGGATAGGGGATAAGTTGCAGATCGCGGGGGGTCCGACAGCTGGGGTCCCCCACAATCTCCTGTACGGGGCCCCGACAGCCCGCGGGACGGGGGCGTGTCGACCCCCGCACGAAGCGGCGGCAGACACGCCCCCTCAATACAACTCTATGGCAGAGCCGAAGCACTGCCTTCGGAAATCTCCGGCTCTGCCATAGCGATGTATTGAGGGGCTTCGTGCGGTGGTCGACACCCGCTATCTGGCCGGAGAGCCTGGCCCCCGTACAGAGAGATCGCAGGGGGCCCCAGTGGTCGGACCCCCCGCGATCTCAAACTTATCCCCTTTCCTTAGGATAGGGGATAAGTTTCTCACCACTGGACTACCCCTTTAATGAGACCAACCTAATCACCTCACTAGACTAAAGTAAAAAGAAGCCTAAACTGGTAAGGGTAATAATTGGTTTGGGGTCAGTTCACATTATGTGCAGTTTTGATGCTTTTTCTTTGCCATGAGGAGAAAGTGATATGACCTATTATCACAACTGAAGGGTTTTATGATGAGTTGAAGTCTTCAGGCTTTGTTTACACTATGTATTTTTTATGCATTATTGACACATTGCCTATTGACTACATTTTTACAGTGATTTGCGCAATAGCGATTATTAGCTCCATGTTTGATTTTGGAAAATACAAAACACAAATGGAAAACAAAACTGTAAAAATGCATAAAAAAAGCATTGGGAGAAGGGTATAACTACTATATATCCTGATCCCATAGAGAGAGCAGCAGTATACAGATAGAGTTGGAGGGGAGGTGCATAACTACTATATATCCTGATCCTGTAAAGATAGCAGCAGTATACAGATAGAGCTGGAGGGGAGGTTTATTACTATGATTTAACCAAATCCTATAGAGATAACAGCAGCAGTATACAGTTAGAGCTGAGGGGGTGTATAACTACAATATATCCTGATCCTATAGAGATAGAAGCAGTATACAGATAGAGCTGAGGGGGAAGTGTATAATTGCTATATATATATATATATATATATATATATATATATATATATACACACATATATATATATATATATATATACACACTAATACCATAGAGATAATAGCAGTATACAGACAGAGCTGGTGGGGAGGTGTATAACTAACTACTATAGATCCTGATCCCATAGAGATAGCAGCAGTACACAGATAGAGCTGGAGGAGAGGGGTATAACTACTATATATTCTGATCCTATAGAGATAGCAGCAGTATACAGATAGAGCTGGAGGGGAGGGGGTATAACTACTATATATCCTGATCTTATAAAGCTAGCAGCAGCAGTATACAGATAGAGTTGGAGGGGAGGTGTATAACTTCTATATATCCTGATCCTATAGAGATAACAGCAGTATACATATAGAGCTGAGGGGGAAGTGTATAATTGCTATATATACTGATTCCATAGAGATAGCAGCAGCAGTATATAGATAGAGCTGGAGGGGAGGTGTATAACTACAATATATCCTGATCCCATAGAGATAGCAACAGTATACAGATAGAGTTGAAGGGGAGGTGTTTAACTAATAATATACATCCTGATTCCATAGAGATAGCAGCAGTATACAGATAAAGCTGGAGATGACCAGGTGCAGTGATCAGACTTCACCCCCTCTCTCTCTCTCTGCTAAGCCAGAGGATTCATGGGAAATGTAGGCAGCATTGGGAAATAATTTCAGTGTTGGAATTTCAATTAATATGGCTGAAAACTTGTGCCTGCCACATCAGCTAAAACAGGTAAGCACAAGAACCTGTACATTATTCTGTAATAATAGCCTATGCTGCACTATATAAATGCTGCTTATAGACGGCCTGCCGCCCGGTGCGTGGTCCTGTCCACCCCTTCATGTCCTCATACAGGGACAGGACGTAGAGCAGAGTCGCTGTGTTTCCTTAATTCGCAGATGCGACCGGTTTCTCTGGCAACTGAGCCGGGAGCCGTCATGTCTCTATCCTCCTCCAAATGTGAGTCATCCCCCATTCTCTCCCTACATTCATTAGGTGGGTGACATTCTCTGCAGGTGGAGGAGAGGAGGGGGGGGGGGGGTGACATACAGCCAACAGCTGTCTGGGCATGCTGGGAGTTGTAGTTTAGCAACAGCTGGAGGCACAATGTAGATCTAGGGTGCAGATCAGGGTTTTCCAAACTGTCACAAAACTATAACTCCCAGCATGCCCGGAAAGCCAACCCCTGTTGGGGCATGCTGGGGGTTGAAGTTTTGCAACAGCTGGATTGGGATACACTGATGTATAATATGTACTCTCTTACTTAAAGCCTTTGGCTGTCTGGGCATGCTGGGAGTTGTAGTTTTGCAACAGCTGGAGGTAAGCTGGTTGGGAAACACTGATCTACGCTCTAGATCTCCGTTGTGCCTTCAGCTGTGGCAAAACTACAACTCCCAGCTGCCTGAACAGCCAACGGTTTTAAGTAAGAGTGTACACACTATAGAATGGGTGCCTAACTACTATATGGGGCCAGTATGTGGGCCTAACTACTATATGGGGTCAGTATGGGGGCCTAACTACTATATGGGGCCAGTATGGGGGCCTAACTACTATATGGAGTCTGTATGGGGGCCTAACTACTAGATGGAGTCAGTATGGGGGCCTAACTACTATATGGGGTCAGTATTGGGGCCTAACTACTATATGGGGTCAGTATTGGGCCTAACTACTATATGGGGTCAGTATGGGGGCCTAACTACTATATGGGGTCAGTATTGGGCCTAACTACTATATGGAGTCAGTATGGGGGCTTTACTATATGGGGTCAGTATGGGGGCCTAACTACTATATGGAGTCTGTATGGGGGCCTAACTACTATATGGGGTCAGTATTGGGCCTAACTACTATATGGGGTCAGTATGGGGGCCTAACTACTATATGGGGCCAGTATGGGGGCCTAACTACTATATGGAGTCTGTATGGGGGCCTAACTACTAGATGGAGTCAGTATGGGGGCCTAACTACTATATGGGGTCAGTATTGGGGCCTAACTACTATATGGGGTCAGTATTGGGCCTAACTACTATATGGGGTCAGTATGGGGGCCTAACTACTATATGGGGTCAGTATTGGGCCTAACTACTATATGGAGTCAGTATGGGGGCTTTACTATATGGGGTCAGTATGGGGGCCTAACTACTATATGGAGTCTGTATGGGGGCCTAACTACTATATGGGGTCAGTATTGGGGCCTAACTACTATATGGGGTCAGTATTGGGCCTAACTACTATATGGAGTCTGTATGGGGGCCTAACTAATATATGGAGTCTGTATGGGGGCCTAACTACTAGATGGGGTCAGTATGGGGGCTTAACTACTATATGGGGGCCTAACTACTATATGGAGTCTGTATGGGGGCCTAACTACTATATGGGGTCAGTATTGGGCCTAACTACTATATGGGGTCAGTATGGGGGCTTACTACTATATGGGGTCAGTTTTGGGGCCTAACTGCTATATCGGGCAGTATGGGGGCCTAAACTACTATATGGGGTCAGTATGGGGGCTTACTACTGTATGGGGTCAGTATTGGGGCCTAACTACTATATGGGATCAGTATTGGGGCCTAACCACTATATGGGGGAAGTATGGGGGCTTAACTACTGTATGGGGTCCTAATTACTATATGGGGTCAGTATGGAGCCTAACTATTACATGGGATCAGTATTGGGGCCTAACTAACATATAGGGTAAGTATGGGGGCTTTACTACTGTATTGGGTCAGTATTGGGGCCTAATTACTATATGGGGTCAGTATTGGGGCCTAATTACTATATGGGGTCAGTATGGGGCCTAACTACTATATGGGGTCTGTATTGGGCCTAACTACTACATGGGGTCAGTATGGGGGCCTAACTACTATATGGGGTCAGTATTGGGCCTAACTACTACATGGGGTCAGTATGGGGGCCTAACTACTATATGGGGTCATTATGTGGGGCAGGAGTCACTTGCTAGCAGTTGAAAATTGTGAGAGATTCGGCACAAGGGGTGGATTTGATTCGGAAGGGCCAAAAATCTATAGGTGACACCTATGGCCCTTGAGGTACTTAGAAAGCGCAGAACACCATAGTAAAGTCGCCACCATTACGGTGCTGGGGAAATATTAATGGAAGAACTTGAATCTGGGAGGAAACAATGTAACAAGAAGGAGCCATTACCCTCACAGTGAAATGTTCCCTCTCCCCGAATCAATCTACGGTCGCCGCGGGGATGGAATATACAAATAATCTTATCGCGGCATAAAAAGTCGCCACCCACGGTGCAGTCGCTTAGTCACAACGCGACATGGAATGTGCGGAGCCAGAACCTGCCACTCCAGATCTGAGTCCTCCGGATACAAATAGGTTTCACTTTATCAGACGCCGTCAGACCCGTCTCCTCGTGTATTATCGTGACGCCTTTCATCCCGCGGGACTGCGAATAAGGAATAAGACAAATAAAAAATGCTATATGTTGTGCATCTTGCCAAAACATCGACCTTTCTAATATACTTCATAAGAAAATTATATTTTCTTTTTATGGAGATCATGGCTTATAAAAAAAAAATAAAAAATAAAAACAACCACCACTAGGGGTCCCCATACTGTCCAGAACATAATCCTGTCTGGCCGCAGCATCATCTTTGTCCCAGCTCAAGCACAGGCAGGGACAAAGTCCAGGAAGTGAGGGCGGGACTAGCACTGCACTGTGCTCACTCCTGTCCTATCAGACTGCAGCAGGGAGGAGGGGGTTACAGAGCAGCCTGCAGTGATTGGATGGAGGGACCCAGCACTGGAGGTGGAGGAGTCATGCAGACTGAGGACACGCCCCCTCCAGAGCACAGGATGACAAACCAAGTGAGCAACCGAAAGAAGGTATTTGTGAGAGAAATATAGGTGCTAGAGGCATAAACATTATATATACATGATCAGAATTAGACGCATCTGAGAACCTCCCTGTCAGCACAGTGACATCTGGAGGTCACGGCTGGTACTACACATCACCTGTGGTGGTGGTGGAAGTAGGGACCATAGAAAGGATCCTCTTGGTGTATTCCCTAGGTCTCTAAACTAGCTGTTGTAAAACTACAACTCCCAGCATGAGGGCTTGCTGGGAGTTGTAGTTTTGCAACAGCTGGAGGCACCCTGGTTAAGAAACACTGCATTTTGGCAATGATCCTCAAAGCTTCCTCTCCTGTACTCTCCCCCCCCCACCCCCTCGCTCTACGGCTCTTCACACCTCCGCCATTACGGTTTTATTTCCGCTACGCTGATGTTTTGATTTCCCCAAACTCTCGTAAAGCGTCGGCGTTCGTGAAGGTCAAGGTCACTGCCATCTTTATTGCTCTAAAAGTTCTATCCAGGGAGCAAACACTTGACGTTCCTTAGATGTGTAGCCCCCCCGGTGTGTCCCCCCCCCCCCCCCCCAATGGTCGCACCTCCTCCTCCGTTTTTTCCTTATCTACGGTCACTTTGGAGACTTTTTCTCCTCCAGCGCCGGTCGCCCGGCGATTAAACTCTTCTTGTTTAAACTCTTGTTTTTCACGAGCTTCACTTAATTCCGATGGAGTCTGGAGCCGTAAAAAATGCGCCGGCGTTCACTCCATAAACCTTTCCACCTTCACGGTAAATCACAACGCGTCCTTGGTGTTCGTCGAAATGGCGCTCACTGCTGACTCGTACACAGTACACGGAATAGACATTGAACACCGCAGTCTTGATTTTTTTTTGGGGGGGTTTCATGTCTCAGAGTAGGGGGGATTTATTGTATAGGGAGAGTTATTAGCAGTAGAGGGAAGTGCTCATGGGTGTATAGTGAGAGGTATTAGCAGTAGAGGAAAGTGCTCTTGGGTGTATAGGGAGAGGTATTAGCAGTAGAGGGAGGTGTTCTTGGGTGTATAGGAAGAGGTATTATTAGTAGAGGAAAGTGCTCTTGAGTGTATAGGGAGAGGTATTAGCAGTAGAGGAAAGTGCTCTTGGGTGTATAGGGAGAGGTATTATCAGTAGAGGGGGGTGTTCATGGGTGTATAGGATGAGGTATTAGCAGTAGAGGGAAGTTCTCATGGGTGTATAGGGAGAGGTATTAGCATTAGAGGGAAGTGTTCATGAGTGTATAGGGAGAGGTATTAGCAGTAGAGGGAAGTGTTCATGAGTGTATAGGGAGAGATATTAGCAGTAGAGGGGGGTGTTCATGGGTGTATAGGGAGAGGTATTAGCATTAGAGGGAAGTGTTCATGAGTGTATAGGGAGAGGTATTAGCAGTAGAGGGAAGTGTTCATGAGTGTATAGGGAGAGGTATAAGCAGTAGAGGGAAGTTCTCATGGGTATATAGGATGGAAGAACATTCATAGACGTTCGGCCAACGCTTCCAATGATGACTCCACATCTACTAGAACTGATATCATCCTATAGGATTCCTGACAATACTACAGCTGCCACCTCCAAGTTATAGCCAGAAAAGGCACTACCCATGGAGGATAATGCAACGCTGGGGTCCTAGGTTCAAATCCCTCCATAGACAACATCTGTAAGTTTGTCTGTCACCCCTGGGTTTTGTGTGTTTAATGTCAGATACATGAAATACCTATTGCCAAACTACAATTCCCAGCATGCCCGGACAGCCTATGGCTGTCCGGGTATGCTGGGAGTTGTAGTTTTGCAACAGCTGGAGGCGCACTTATTGGGAAACACTGATCTATGTGTACGATGGCCTCTTGACTTTCTGTTGACTCTGGATGTCAGAGGAGAGAAGGGTCGGACAAACGTCCCCCTGCAGAATACATGTGCTTGTGTATGTAGGAGATGGGGAGTGCATGCTGGGAGTTGTAGTTTTGCAACAGCTGGAGGCATCCTGGTTAGGAAACACTGCTGTACAGTTCGCTTTGTTGAGTGAATCGTCCACATCACGTAAGGTCAAACATTCAGTCCTTGTCCGAGAACTTTACAGAATAGAACTGAACTAAGAGAACAATGAATTCATTGCGAGACAATTCATATAGGTCAGAATAATATGTTGCACCTTTTTTTTTTTTTGACTCCATTGCAGCATCTGACGCCTGATACTCACCATGAATACTGAAGGGTCTGAGCCGGAGAACGAGACGGCAGCAGAAAAACATCCGCGTCTCTGCGCAAATCCTCGGCCTCCACCCAGCGTCTCCTATAAGATTGTGTAAGGTTTAGGATACGGCTCCTCTACGTCCAATCAACATCTTCCCCCATCTTCCCTTAATTTTCTTAACCCCTTAATTGACACAGGAATTTTATATCTGAGACATAACGCTTTAAGGGCCCATTTACATTACGGAATTTCCGTGCAGTTATTCCAGCATTCGGCTCCTTTATTTTACAGCCAAATCGCACCTGTAATTTATTAGGTAATTTATTAGGTACACCTGTTCAATTGCTTGCCTACAAATAGCAGATCGGCCAATCACATGGCAGCAACTAAATGCATTTAGACATGTAGATGTGGTCATGACAAGGCCCAGGGTGCACGACCCTTAAAGTGGCGCAACAGTCACTTTAAGAATAGTGCTGTGTAGGCACATCCACGCCAATCACATGGCACACCCCATTACATCACCGGGAGGAGCAGAGCAGAACTCGGAGAGCCACCCGTCCTGGACTCTGATCGGTGCCTGGAAGACGACCACCTGCCACCCATTGCCTGCGGGCAAAGAGAGGGGAGCCTAAAACTATGGGGGCACAGAGAGGGGAGCCTACAACTATAGGGGCACAGAGAGGGGAGCCAACAACTATAGGGAACAGAGAGGGGAGCCAACAACTATGGGGGACAGAGAGGGGAGCCTACAACTATAGGGGCACAGAGAGGGGAGCGTACAACTATGGGCACACAGAGAGGGGAGCCTACAACTATGGGGGCACAGAGAGGGGAGCCTACAACTATGGGGACACAGAGAGGGGAGCCTACAACTATGGGGGCACAGAGAGGGGAGCCTACAACTATTGGGGCACAGATAGGGGAGCCTAGGACTATGAGGGCACAAAGAGGGGAGCCTACAACTATGGGAACACAGAGAGGGGAGCCTAAAACTATGGGGGCACAGAGAGGGGAGCCTACAACTATGGGGGCACAGAGAGGGGAGACTACAACTATGGGGGCACAGAGAGGGGAGCCGACAACTATGGGGGCACAGAGAGGGGAGCCTACAACTATGGGGGCACAGAGAGGGGAGACTACAACTATGGGGGCACAGAGAGGGGAGCCGACAACTATGGGGGCACAGAGAGGGGAGCCTAAAACTATGGGGGCACAGAGAGGGGAGCCTAAAACTATGGGGGCACAGAGAATGGAGCCTACAACTATGGGGGCACAGAGAATGGAGCCTACAACTATGGGGGCACAGAGAATGGAGCCTACAACTCAGGGGGAACAGAAAGGCCAATGTACAACTATGGGAGCACAGAGAGGGGACACACAACTATGGGGGAACAGAGAGAGGAGCCTACAACTCGGGGGCACAGAGAGGGGAGCCTACAAGTAGAGGGAACAGAGAGGGGAGCCTAAAACTATGGGGGAACAGAGAGGGGAGCCTACAGCTAAAGGGGCACAGAGAGGGGAACATACAACTATGGGGTCACAGAGAGGAGAGCCTACAAGTAGGGGGGAGCAAAGAGGAGAGCCTACAAGTAGGGGGGAACAGAGAGGGGAGCCTAAAACTATGAGGGCACAGAGAGGGGAACCTACAACTATAGGGGCACAGAGAGGGTATCATGCAACTATTGGGGACAGTGAGGGGAGCCTACAACTATGGGAGACAGCGAGGGGAGCATACAACTATGGAGACACAGAGAGGGGAGCCTACAACTAAGGGGGGACACAGAGAGGGGAGCCTACAACTAAGGGGGGCACAGAGAGGGGAGCCTACAACTAAGGGGAGCACAGAGAGGGGAGCCTACAACTAAGGGGAGCACAGAGAGGGGAGTATACAACTATGGGGGCACAGAGAGGGGAGCATACAACTATGGGGACACAGAGAGGGGAGCCTACAACTAAGGGGAGCACAGAGAGGGGAGCCTACAACTAAGGGGAGCACAGAGAGGGGAGCATACAACTAAGGTGGGACACAGAGAGGGGAGCCTACAACTAAGGGGAGCACAGAGAGGGGAGCATACAACTAAGGTGGGACACAGAGAGGGGAGCCTACAACTAAGGGGAGCACAGAGAGGGGAGCATACAACTAAGGTGGGACACAGAGAGGGGAGCCTACAACTAAGGGGAGCACAGAGAGGGGAGCCTACAACTAAGGGGAGCACAGAGAGGGGAGCCTACAACTAAGGTGGGACACAGAGAGGGGAGCCTACAACTAAGGGGGGCACAGAGAGGGGAGCCTACAACTAAGGGGAGCACAGAGAGGGGAGCCTACAACTAAGGGGAGCACAGAGAGGGGAGTATACAACTATGGGGGCACAGAGAGGGGAGCATACAACTATGGGGACACAGAGAGGGGAGCCTACAACTAAGGGGAGCACAGAGGGGGGAGCCTACAACTAAGGGGAGCACAGAGAGGGGAGCATACAACTATGGGGGCACAGAGAGGGGAGCATACAACTATGGGGGCACAGAGAGGGGAGCCTACAACTATGGGGACACAGAGAGGGGAGCCTACAACTAAGGGGAGCACAGAGAGGGGAGCATACAACTATGGGGACACAGAGAGGGGAGCATACAACTATGGGGACACAGAGAGGGGAGCATACAACTAAGGGGAGCACAGAGAGGGGAGCCTACAACTAAGGGGAGCACAGAGAGGGGAGCATACAACTAAGGGGAGCACAGAGAGGGGAGCATACAACTATGGGGGCACAGAGAGGGGAGACTACAACTATGGGGGCACAGAGAGGGGAGCCTACAACTATGGGGGGTACAGAGAGGGGAGCCTACAACTATGGGGGCACAGAGAGGGGAGACTACAACTATGGGGGCACAGAGAGGGCAACCTACAACTATGGGGAGCACAGAGAGGGGAGCCTACAACTATGGGGGGTACAGAGAGGGGAGCCTACAACTATGGGGGCACAGAGAGGGGAGACTACAACTATGGGGGCACAGAGAGGGCAACCTACAACTATGGGGGGCACAGAGAGGGGAGCATACAACTATGGGGACACAGAGAGGGGAGCCTACAACTAAGGGGAGCACAGAGAGGGGAGCCTACAACTAAGGGGAGCACAGAGAGGGGAGCATACAACTATGGGGGCACAGAGAGGGGAGCCTACAACTATGGGGACACAGAGAGGGGAGACTACAACTATGGGGACACAGAGAGGGGAGCCTACAACTAAGGGGAGCACAGAGAGGGGAGCATACAACTATGGGGACACAGAGAGGGGAGCATACAAGTATGGGGACACAGAGAGGGGAGCATACAACTAAGGGGAGCACAGAGAGGGGAGCATACAACTATGGGGGCACAGAGAGGGGAGCCTACAACTATGGGGGGAACAGAGAGGGGAGCCTACAACTATGGGGACACAGAGAGGGGAGCATACAACTATGGGGGCACAGAGAGGGGAGCCTACAACTAAGGGGAGCACAGAGAGGGGAGCATACAACTATGGGGGCACAGAGAGGGGAGCCTACAACTATGGGGGGAACAGAGAGGGGAGCCTACAACTCGGGGGGAACAGAGAGTGGAGCCTATAACTATGGGGGACAGCAAGTGGAGCTTACAAGGATCAAGATCAAGCTCTCTTTGCTTTTCTGCTTTTGCTGAGTTATCAGAAATTCTTCAAGGTCCTAGGACGATCTTCTGAGTCACTTACCGCTCTCTGGGACACCAGGACATTCAAGTGTTTTCTGAAGATCCTGGCGGAATAGTGTCAGCTCGTCCTTAGAGACCCCCACACATGGGTCACCGCAGCAGATGACGGCATCAAGGAACGGCTTAGTAAATATCAACCAGAGGAGGTTCAGGAGGAGCGGAGACTGTGCACACCGCGTCCTGAGCGACTACATCAGCATTGTTATTATAGGACGATTCATATAATAGGGACATATTACATTAGATTATAAGGACAAATCGTGCAGTCCCTCTCATCCAGTGGTCGAGCCTTGTAAGTTCAAAAATCAGGATATATAGTAGTTGTACACCTTCCCTCCAGCTCTATCTGTATACTGCTGCTATTGCTATGGGATCAGGATAGATATATATATATATATATATATATATATATATATATATATATATATAGTAGTTATACACCTCCCCTCCAGCGCTATCTCTATGGGATCAGTATATATAGTAGTTATACAGCTCTCCTCCAGCTCTATCTGTATACTGCTGCTATCTCTATGGGATCAGGATATAAAATAGTTATACACCTCCGCTCCAGCTCTATCTGTATGCTGCTGCTATCTCTATGGAATCAGTATATATAGTAGTTATACACCTCCCCTTTAGCTCTATCTGTATACTGCTGCTATCTCTATGGGATCAGTATGTGACCCCTCGACCTACGATGGCCCCGACATATGATCAAATCGACATACGATGCTTTTTTATGTCGGGGCCATCGCATTAAGTGCTATCCGGCAGCGCCAAATGCTTAAGCTGCTGCCGGATCTCGGCCCTCTCCAATGACGTCAATACGCTGCTGCGCACGTCATCCAATAGGAATGACGTTGCAACGCAGGCCCAGTAAGGCCTTGCGGAAGAAAGCAGAGGACCGGAGAAGACAACAGAGGACCGGAGAAGACAGCGGAGGCCCGGGGACACCATCTCGAGCGGCGGGGACAGGTGAGTACAGCTTCCTATACTTTACATTGCACGAATCCCTCAACATACGATGGATTCGACAAACGATGGCTTGTTTGGAACAAATTACCATCGTATGTTGAGGGACCACTGTACATAGTAGTTATACACCTCCCCTCCAGCTCTATCTGTATACTGCTGCTATCTCTATTGGATCAGGATATATAATAGTTATACACCTCCCCTCCAGCTTTATCTGTATACTGCTGCTATCTCTATGGGATCAGGATATATTGTAGTTATACACCTCCCATTCAGCTCTATCTGTATACTGCTGCTATCTCTATGGAATCAGTATATATAGTAGTTATACACCTCCCCTTTAGGTCTATCTGTATACTGCTGCTATCTCTATGGGATCAGTATATATAGTAGTTATACACCTCCTCTTTAGGTCTATCTGTATACTGCTGCTTTGTCTATGAGATCAGTATATATATACCTTATATCTTATATACACATATAGATTTGGGTTCTGCCATCACAGAGCGGCACACACAGATTATTCCCATGCCAGCGGCCCGTGCCCTGTGAGCCTCTGTTCAGATGCAGGAATGAGGTCATGCCTTTCCCCTGGATCCATGCTTTTCCATTTATAACATATGCATTCAGTTCTATTTGTTTTGCCGTCTGTATTTTTCAGTCGATCTGATGCATTCATTATTTTTATGTAGCGGCAGAATCGAGGTCATGTACTGGAATGGTCTTTGGTGCTCGCAGAAGCTGAATTAAATTCTGTTCTATTATATTCATGGGCAAAATCTAAAATAAAAAAAATAAATAAAAAAATGCTGCCTGCAGCGTGCAAAGTGAATTCTATGGGGGCCGCAGCGCGGTGTTGGGGGTCAGTGTCATCTAATGGAAGACGTAGCAGAAGGAAGAGGAGGTAATAGGATGTATGGGCACAGGTGTCAGACCACATACCGGGATTCTCTTAAGTTATGCCGGATCATGAAGACATTATCGCCTTCGTCTTCTTATGTTTTACCACAAACTACCGGTAATCGCAAAAAAGAATAATTGTTCCAATTTCTTGCTGAAGCGTAAAACTCCAGAATTCTCCCCATACTAAGAGGCGGCGCCTTTATACAGGAGACTTCTCACAAGGAGCCTTGAGGAGGTGAATGCTATACATTAGGTACATTGGGTGCATATAGCATTCATTGTGCATTAGAGACATATAGCAGGCACTTAGTGGTCGGCTCGTGGCTGCACTGTATGTGGGGAGCTCTAGCTATGGGAGTTAGGTGGCTGGCACTTATTAGGGCATGCGGCTGTACTGTGTATGGGGGGGGGGGGCAGTGGCTGGCACTTATTGGGGCATATGGCTTTAAGGTATTTTGAGGAAGTGGCTCTTATTGTGGCATGTGGCTGTACTGTATATTGGGGCAGTGGCTGGCACTTATTGGGGCATGTGGCTGTACTGTATATGGGGCAGTGGCTGGCACTTATTGGGGCATGTGGCTGTACTGTATATTGGGGCATGTGGCTGTACTGTATATGGGGCAGTGGCTGGCACTTATTGGGGCATGTGGTTGTACTGTATACTGGGGCAGTGGCTGGCACTTATTGGGATGTATATGGGGTCATTGGCTGTACTGTGTATGGGAGGCAGTGGCTGGCACTTATTTGGACATGTGTCTGTACTGTGTATGGGGGCAGTGGATGGCACTTATTGGGACATGTGTCTTTACTGTGTATGGGGGCAGTGGCTGGCACTTATTGGGGCATGTGGTTGTACTGTATACTGGGGCAGTGGCTGGCACTTATTGGGGCATGTGGTTGTACTGTATACTGGGGCAGTGGCTGGCACTTATTGGGATGTATATGGGGTCATTGGCTGTACTGTGTATGGGAGGCAGTGGCTGGCACTTATTTGGACATGTGTCTGTACTGTGTATGGGGGGCAGTGGATGGCACTTATTTGGACATGTGTCTGTACTGTGTATGGGGGGCAGTGGATGGCACTTATTGGGACATGTGTCTTTACTGTGTATGGGGGCAGTGGATGGCACTTATTGGGACATGTGTCTTTACTGTGCATGGGGGCAGTGGCTGGCACTTATTGGGGCATGTGGTTGTACTGTATACTGGGGCAGTGGCTGGCACTTATTGGGATGTATATGGGGTCATTGGCTGTACTGTGTATGGGAGGCAGTGGCTGGCACTTATTTGGACATGTGTCTGTACTGTGTATGGGGGGCAGTGGATGGCACTTATTTGGACATGTGTCTGTACTGTGTATGGGGGGCAGTGGATGGCACTTATTTGGACATGTGTCTGTACTGTGTATGGGGGGCAGTGGATGGCACTTATTGGGACATGTGTCTTTACTGTGTATGGGGGGCAGTGGATGGCACTTATTAGGACATGTGTCTTTACTGTGTATGGGGGCAGTGGATGGCACTTATTGTGGCTGTACTGTATTTTAAGGAAGTAGCTCTTAGTTGGGGCATGTGGCTGTACTGTATATGGGACAGTGGCTGGTAGTTATTGGGGCATGTGGCTGTACTGTATATTAGGGCATGTGGCTGTACTATATATAGGGTGTAGCTGCCACTTAGAACATGCAGCCTTACTGTATATGGACAATAATCTAAATTAATTAGGGCCTGGGGCTGTACTGTATACGGGGGCCATGGACACTTATTGGGGCATGTGTCTGTACTATACATGGGGGCAGTGGCATGCACTTATTAGTAGCATAAGACTATACTGTGTATAGAGGTAGTCACTGAGACTTATTGGGGCATGTGGCTGTACTGTGTATGGGGCCAGTGGCTGCACGTACAGGTCTGTGAGGGTCTACTGTATATAGGGGCAGTGGCTGGTGTATGTGTCAGTACTGTATATGGAGGCAATGACTGGTGTATGTGTCAGTACTGTATATAGGGGCAATGACTGGTGTATGTGTCAGTACTGTATATGGGGCAATGACTGGTGTATGTGTCAGTACTGTATATAGGGCAGTGGATGGCACATATTGAGGCACGAGGTTGTACTGTATATGGGGGCAATGACTGGTGTATGTGCAGTACTGTATATGGGGCAGTGGCTGCATGTACTGGTTTATGAGGTTGTACTGTATATAGGGGCAGTGGTTGGTGTATGTGTCAGTACTGTATATGGGGCAGTGGATGGCACATATTGAGGCATGAGGTTGTACTGTATATAGGGGCAATGACTGGTATATGTGTCAGTACTGTATATGGGGCAATGACTGGTGTATGTGTCAGTACTGTATATAGGGCAGTGGATGGCACATATTGAGGCACGAGGTTGTACTGTATATGGGGGCAATGACTGGTGTATGTGTCAGTACTGTATATGGGGCAATGACTGGTGTATGTGTCAGTACTGTATATAGGGCAGTGGATGGCACATATTGAGGCACGAGGTTGTACTGTATATGGGGGCAATGACTGGTGTATGTGTCAGTACTGTATATGGGACAGTGGATGGCACATATTGAGACATGAGGTTGTACTGTATATGGGGCAGTGGATGGCACATATTGAGGCATGAGGTTGTACTGTATATAGGGGCAGTGGCTGGTGTATGTGTCAGTACTGTATATGGGGCAGTGGATGGCACATATTGAGGCATGAGGTTGTACTGTATATGGGGCAGTGGATGGCCCATATTGAGACATGAGGTTGTACTGTATATGGGGCAGTGACTGGTGGATGTGTCAGTACTGTATATGGGGCAGTGGATGGCACATATTGAGGCATGAGGTTGTACTGTATATAGGGGCAATGACTGGTGTATGTGTCAGTACTGTATAAGGGGCAGTGGCTGCACGTACTGGTTTATGAGGTTGTACTGTATATAGGGGCAATGACTGGTGTAGGTGTCAGTACTGTATATGGGGCAGTGGCTGCACGTACTGGTTTATGAGGTTGTACTGTATATGGGGGCAATGACTGGTGTATGTGTCAGTACTGTATATGGGGCAGTGGCTGCACGTACTGGTTTATGAGGTTGTCCTGTATATAGGGGCAGTGGCTGGTGTATGTGTCAGTACTGTGTATGGAGGCAATGGCTGGTGTATGTGTCAGTACTGTATATGGAGGCAATGACTGGTGTATGTGTCAGTACTGTATATAGGGGCAATTACTGGTGTATGTGTCAGTACTGTATATGGGGCAGTGGCTGGTGTATGTGTCAGTACTGTATATAGGGGCAATGACTGGTGTATGTGTCAGTACTGTATATAGGGGCAGTGGCTGGTGTATGTGTCAGTACTGTATATGGGGCAGTCGATGGCACATATTGAGGCATGAGGTTGTACTGTATATGGGGCAATGACTGGTGTATGTGTCAGTACTGTGTATGGGGCAGTGGATGGCACATATTGAGGCATGAGGTTGTACTGTATATGGGGCAATGACTGGTGTATGTGTCAGTACTGTATATAGGGGCAATGACTGGTGTATGTGTCAGTACTGTATATAGGGCAGTGGATGGCACATATTGAGGCACGAGGTTGTACTGTATATGGGGGCAATGACTGGTGTATGTGTCAGTACTGTATATGTGGCATTGGCTGCACGTACAGGTTTATGAGGTTTTACTGTGTATAGGGGCAGTGGCTAGTGTATGTGTCAGTACTGTATATGGGGCAGTGGATGGCACATATTGAGGCACGAGGTTGTACTGTATATGGGGGCAATGACTGGTGTATGTGTCAGTACTGTGTATGGGGCAGTGGATGGCACATATTGAGGCATGAGGTTGTACTGTATATAGGGGCAGTGGCTGGTGTATGTGTCAGTACTGTGTATGGGGCAGTGGATGGCACATATTGAGGCATGAGGTTGTACTGTATATAGGGGCAATGCCTGGTGTATGTGTCAGTACTGTGTATGGGGCAGTGGATGGCACATATTGAGGCATGAGGTTGTACTGTATATGGGGGCAATGACTGGTGTATGTGTCAGTACTGTGTATGGGGCAGTGGATGGCACATATTGAGGCATGAGGTTGTACTGTATATGGGGGCAATGACTGGTGTATGTGTCAGTTCTGTGTATGGGGCAGTGGATGGCACATATTGAGGCATGAGGTTGTACTGTATATAGGGGCAGTGGCTGGTGTATGTGTCAGTACTGTATATGGGGCAATGACTGGTGTATGTGTCAGTACTGTATATGGGGCAGTGGCTGCACGTACTGGTTTATGAGGTTGTACTGTATATAGGGGCAGTGGCTGGTGTATGTGTCAGTACTGTATATGGGGCAGTGGCTGCACGTACTGGTTTATGAGGTTGTACTGTATATAGGGGCAGTGGCTGGTGTATGTGTCAGTACTGTATATGGGGCAGTGGATGGCACATATTGAGATATGAGGTTGTACTGTATATAGGGGCAGTGGCTGGTGTATGTGTCAGTACTGTGTATGGGGCAGTGGATGGCACATATTGAGGCACGAGGTTGTACTGTATATGGGGGCAATGACTGGTGTATGTGTCAGTACTGTGTATGGGGCAGTGGATGGCACATATTGAGGCACGAGGTTGTACTGTATATGGGGGCAATGACTGGTGTATGTGTCAGTACTGTGTATGGGGCAGTGGATGGCACATATTGAGGCACGAGGTTGTACTGTATATGGGGGCAATGACTGGTGTATGTGTCAGTACTGTGTATGGGGCAGTGGATGGCACATATTGAGGCATGAGGTTGTACTGTATATAGGGGCAGTGGCTGGTGTATGTGTCAGTACTGTGTATGGGGCAGTGGCTGCACGTACTGGTTTATGAGGTTGTACTGTATATAGGGGCAATGACTGGTGTAGGTGTCAGTACTGTATATGGGGCAGTGGCTGCATGTACTGGTTTATGAGGTTGTACTGTATATAGGGGCAATGACTGGTGTAGGTGTCAGTACTGTATATGGGGCAATGGCTGCACGTACTGGTTTATGAGGTTGTACTGTATATAGGGGCAATGACTGGTGTAGGTGTCAGTACTGTATATAGGGGCAGTGGCTGGTGTATGTGTCAGTACTGTGTATGGGGCAGTGGATGGCACATATTGAGATGAGGTTGTACTGTATATAGGGGCTACATTTTAAGGAAATTAATTTAAAGAAAAATCCCACGCTGGAGGGTAAAGAGTAAAAACGGTGCAAACGATTACTATTTGGTTTTGCCCACAGCGACCAATCACATTTCAGCTTTCATTCTACCAGAGCCCATTAAGAAATTAAAGGGGTACTCCGCCCCTAGACATCTCCGCGATCTCGGCTGCAGCACCCTAGATAATCCGATGCATGGAGCGAACTTCACTCCTGGCGATGAGGGGCGAAAGTTTGTGATGTCACGGTCGTGCCCAGCTCGTTACGTTAAGGCCACGCCCCCTCAATGCAAGTCTATGGGAGGGGGCATCACGCCCCCTCCCATAGACTTGCATTGAGGGGGCGTGGCCATGATGTCATGAGCCTCCGGCGCTGAACCCAATGCTCTATACGAACGCCGGGTGCAGCAGGGACATCGCAGGGGTCCTTAGTGGCGGGACCCTCGCGATCAGACATCTTATCCCCTATCCTCTAGATAGGGGATACGATGTCTAAGGGCGGAGTACCCCTTTAACCCTGCGCTGTGATTGGTCGTTATGGGCAGAAGCAGTTGTATACGTTTTTGTTGCTTTTATGTTTCTTTCTCTGTTGACTCCATCGTACAAGAAGCGGGTGTCGCTCTCCGCCCCCCATATAGAGATTTATACGAAAACTCAAGTGAAAACTGAGACGGCGGCTTTTGTTGGATCCGTCCTGTAATGAATTTAGCAGCATCCTCCGGAGCTTTATCTTATTTCTCCACAGCTGGAACAAATCTTCTCTTGACTTTTACAAAAACCTTTTCTGCGGCGGCCTGAGCGATACCGCTGTCCCAATAATTCCCTTAATATCTCTTCTGAAATATCAGCCGCTCCTAACGCAACGCGCACTCGTCCTCCGGTGTGACTATATCCCGAGCGGACTGAGGGGAGAAACCACCTTTCCAGGGTAACTTAGGACACATGTATAGAAAATATTAGGGGGGCAAATAATTCTACATCCAAACAACAGTCGTGTAATTGTATTTGGTGTCAGAGACTTATATCCTAAAACCATAACCTCAGTTTCTTTGTTACAATGTATCAGTCGCTGCTTTACTCTGATGTTACTGGCAGTTTTGCACTCGCATTTCCGTATTAGCTATTGCCTCTTTTCAGATGTTGCATTTGCCTTCTGATTTTGAACCACGCTACTCTCTAGGTTTCATCCAGTTTGTTCTACTGTTGCCTTTGTGATTTTGTACCCTGTCTGCCTCTTTATTACCAATCTGGTTTGCCTGACTATTTTGGTGACCCCCACATAGTCCAGTGTAGGGACCATCAACCAGTTAGGGGCTGTCAATCTATCAGCCGCTGCTTATCTCTGATGTTATTGGCAGTTTTGCAAACAGTGATTGTCATCACTCGCGTTTCTGTATTAGCTATTGCCTCTTTTCAGATGTTGCATTTGCCTTCTGATTTAGTACCACGCTACTCTCTAGGTTTTATCCAGTTAATTCTGCTTTTGCCTTTGTGATTTTGTACCTTGTCTGCCTCTTTATTACCAATTTGGTTTGCCTGACTATTTTTATGCCCCCCACATAGTCCAGTGTAGGGACCATCGCCCAGTTAGGGGCAGTCATTTAGGGTGGATCGTCCAAGTAGGTAGGAAAAGGGTTTTAGGCTAGCAGTAGGTTGCACTCTTTCCCTACCCTGGATATGATATTCTGTTGGGGTTTGAGTTACTGTATTATATTGTGACACCAAGTAGTATTCTGTATCACACAATGTTATTTTTAGTATCACAGACAAATATAATTGTGTAACACAAACTATTGTTTGGTGACACACACAACAAGAGTTTGCGACACAAAATAAACCATGCAAAATGTCAAATTATAGCTAAGTATCTGAGGCTATGTTATTAGGATTTCGGTGTGTGACACAAAATTAAAGGGGTACTCTGGGGAACTAAACTCATCATCAACCTATTGTCTAAATATCATTCATTAGCTATATAGAGCAGTTTGTCACATTATAGCAAAGTATCTGATGATATTGTATTATGATATCATTCTGTGATACAAAATAGGATTTGGTGGCAGAGAATATTGTTTTGTGTCACAGAATTATCCCAATAAACTCTATTCCCCCACTGTGTCTCTTATTCTGTATTACAGCAGCCATCCAGCTGATTACCAGGGAACCCGAGTGCGTTACCTCATTGGACCTTAGTATCAATCTAAAGCACATTCATCTGTATGTGCTTCTGTAATTTGTCATCTTTGTACATTGATCCCTTCTGACGTTATTTGGTCATTTATATCCTATGATTTGGTCCCCTGATGATCACTGATATTAATTTAGAGGGGAAACATGTTGGGACAAAGGTTGTGATTAGGTCAGGAGCCTTGAGGGCCATTGTACTGTACAACTAAGATTGATATTAATGCAATACAAATGGTTTCTGTCTTCTTGGTTGTAATCAAATTGATGCTTTTGTTGCATACAGTATAGCACAAATACCTAATAGAGGCCTTTGGAGGGGAAAGAGAAAAAGGAAGGAGCTGCGGAGTGAGACAGAAGCAGAAACACATAGAGAAGCCACTGAGAGATCTGAAAAGTGTTATATCTCACCTCAGTGCTGTATTCACAGCTTACATTGCTCAGTACTGTTCTATAATGTTCTCCATGCCGCCAACAGAAATCTATGGAGAGGGGAAGGAGGGGAAAGGAGTTACAAAGTGAGAGAGAATCAGAGACAAAAAAGCTTCTGAAAACGTTATTAAATGTTTCATTTCCTTTCAAGTGCTGGATTCATAGCATACATAGTGCAGTACTGCTCTATAATGTCCTTTATGCTTCTCACAGAAGTTTATGCAAAGGGGAACGCTACAAAGCGAGAGACAGCCAGTGAAGGGGATGCTGCAAAAAGCTGTAGTAAGTGCTTCATCTTTTTAAGTACTCCTCTATAATGTCCTCCATTACGAGGCTCATAGAAGTCTATAGAGAGAGGAGTTCTATGGAGAGACATAAAAGCTGCTGAAGGCTCTAGTAAGTGTTACATTTCATCCCGGTGGTGGATTCAAATATTACATTGCTCAGTACTGCTCTATAATGTTCTCCATTCTGCCAACAGAAATCTATGGAGAGGGTAAAGAGCTACAAAGTGAAAGAGAAGCAGAGACAGAAAAGCTTGTGAAAACTATTAAATGTTACATATTTTCCCCTGTGCTGCTTACATAGCCCAGTACTGCTCGATAATGTCATCCATGCCACTCACAGAAGTAAAAGGAGAGGGGGAGAGCTACAAAGCAAAGCAGAGAAGCTGCTAATAGCTCTAGTAAGTGTTACATCTTTTCCCCACTTCTGGATTCATATCTCAGTACTGCTCTATAAAGTCCTCCATTATGCTGCTGATAAAAGTCTATGAAGATTGGGAGGTGAGAGCTACAAAGTGAGAGAGACAGAAAAGCTTCTGAACGCTTTAAGTAACTGTTACATTTCATCCAAGTGCTGGATTAATAATTACACTGCTCAGTATTGCCCTATATTGTTCTCCATGCTGCCAACAAAAATCTATGGAGAGGGAAAGGAGCTACAAAGTGAAAAAGATGCAGAGACAGAAAAGCTTGTGAAAACTCATCTCTTTCCCAGTGCTGGAATTATACACTGCTCAAAAAAGGTAACACTGAGAGAACACATCCTAGATCTGAATGAATGAACTAATCGTATTAAATCCTTTCCTCTTTACATAGTTGAATGAGCTGACAACAAAATCACACAAAAATTATCAATGGAAATCATCAACCCCTGGAGGTCTGGATGTGGAGTCACACTCAAAATCACTGTGAAAAACCCCACTACAGGCTGATCCAACTTTATGTAATGTCCTTAATACAAGTCACAATGAGGCTCAGTAGTGTGTGTGGCCTCCACGTGCCCATATGACCTCCCTACAATGCCTGGGCATGATTCTGATGAGGTGGAGGATGGTCTCCTGAGGGATGTCCTCCCAGACCTGGACTAAAGCATCCGCCAACTCCTAGACAGTCTGTGGTGGATGGAGCGAAACGTCCCAGATGTGCTCAATCGGATTCAGGGGAACGGGCGGCCAGTCCATAGAATCTGCTGCTGACACACTCCAGCCACATGAGGTCTAGCATTGTCTTGTATTAGGAGGAACCCAGGGCCAACCGCACCAGCATATGGTCTCACAAGGGGTCTGAGGATCTCATCTCAGTACCTAATGGCAGTCAGGCTACCTCTGGCAAGCGCATGGAGGGCTGTGCGGCCCCCCAAAGAAATGCCACCCCACACCATTACTGACCCACCGTCAAACTGTTCATGCTGGAAGATGTTGCAGGCAGCAGAATGTTCTCCACGGCGTCTCCAGACTCTGTCACGTCTGTCACACGTGCTCAGTGTGAACCTGCTTTCATATTTGAAGAGTACAGGGCACCAGTGGTGAATTTGCCAATCTTGGTGTTCTCTGGCAAATGCCAAACACCCTGCACAGCGTTGGGCTGTTAGCACAACCCCCCCCCCCCCCCCTGTGGAGGTCGGGCCCTCATACCACCCTCATGGAGTCTGTTTCTGACCGTTTGAGTGGACACATGCACATTTGTGCCCTGCTCGAGGTCATTTTGCAGCGCTCTGGCAGTGCTCCTCCTGCTCCTCCTTGCACAAAGGTGGAGGTAGTGGTCCTGCTGCTGGGTTGTTGCCCTCCTACGGCCTCCTCCACGTCTCCTGATGTACTGGCCTGTCTCCTGGTAGCGCCTCCCTGCTCTGGACACTACGCTGACAGACACAGCAAACCTTCTTGCCACAGCTCGCATTGATGTGCCATCCTGGATGAGCTGCACTCCCTGAGCCACTTGTGTGGGTTGTAGACTCCGTCTCATGCTACCACTAGAGTGAAAGCACCGCCAGCATTCAAAAGTGACCAAAACATCAGCCAGGAAGCATAGGAACTGAGAAGTGGTCTGTGGTCACCACCTGCAGAACCACTCCTTTATTGGGGGTGTCTTGCTAATTGCCTATAATTTCCACGTGTTGTCTGTTCCATGTGAAATTGATTGTCAATCAGTGTTCTTCCTGAGTGGACAGTGGGATTTCACACAAGTGTCAGTCACTTGGAGTTACATTGTGTTCCCTTTATTTTTTTAGCAGTGTAGTAGTGCTCTATAATGTCCTCCATTACACTGCTTATACTGAAATGTCATGGGAAGGTGTCGCTATGCTTTAAAGCAGTGTTCCACAACCAGTGTGCCTCCAGCTATTGCAAAACTACAACTCCCAGGATGCCTGGACAGCCAACGGCTGTCCAGGCATTCTGGGAGTTGTAGTTTTGCAACAGCTGGAGGTACACTGGTTGTGGAACACTGCTTTAAACATGGCAGCCGCTCAGCGTGCTCAGTTATACAGTAACCATGAACCCTCATCAGATGAATGGAATGCGGAGACGCTTTGTTCCCACCGTAATGATCAATATTTTCCTTCCCTAAATTCTGTTCTAATTTGCGCTAATTGTCTGACGACGTTTTATCATTCTCATTGTTCTTGGTTAATTAGAAGCCGCTAACAATCAGCCGTCATGAATACTGCCGGGAAATGAACGTAAAGGATGGCTGATAAGTGACAGTGTTGACAGTCATGTGACCTCCGATCCTCGCGCAGAGCACAGGTGGCTGATACTAGAATAGGGGCCCCGTGTTGTGAAGGGCCCATTCAGGGGTTGATGGTAAAACATCTATTCATTCTATCTCAAATGTCACCACATTTTATACTCCAATCACATCCAGAGCTGCATCCTAAATCTGACTGACCGCTGCTCAGAAACACTTTAACCTTCAGTTGTTTGGGCATGCTGGGAGTTGTAGTTTTGCAATAGCTGGAAAAGTCGCTGCTTTGGAAACACTGATCTATGCGTATGATGGCTTCTGGACTCTGTTGACTCCGGATGTCAGAGGAGAGATGTGTCGGGCAAGTGTCCCCCTGCAGACTATATGTGCTAGTGTATGCAAGGATGGGGAATGCACGCTGGGAGTTGTAGTTTTGCAACAGCTGGAGGCACACTGGTTGAAAAACACTAATCTATGCGTTCGATGGCCTCTCGACTCTGTTGACTCTGGATGTCAGAGAAGAGAAGGGTCGGGCAAGTGTCCTCCTGCAGAATACAATGTATTAGTGTATTATAATTAGACAAAACCATACACCCCAACTATGAATCCCCATTCTGGTTATAACCTAAACATGTTACGAGGGTGCTAGGGTCTCAACAACAACACACACAGTATAGCTCCAGAAAACTATATGACACAAAGAAAAAGTAGCAATAGCCACTGAATCAAAATTTACAAACATTGAGGGACATTTATCAATCTTTGCTTATGTATTCTTTTTTTTTAGTAATTTTTTCCTTACTTTTTTTTTGCTTATTATTCCCCTGAAAAGAATAAACAAGATCAGTCATTCGGAGGTGGAATTGCGCAGTGTGCACCGTGCAGCAGAATCCTATTTACATATTTACGGGAATCAGTAGTGTGGTGTTCCGGTACTGTATTGCATCCAGTACCTAGTGTAGAGGTCCCCAAAGTCAGAGTAACTACGTTCAGGTAGGGTTCCTCAGGTGGGACAGCCCCTAGTCGCCTCTCCTCAAGTCTAACTTTAATATTAATAAATGTATATATTAGTAATTATATCTATATTATATAGAAATGTTTAGTACTTACCTTGTTCGGCATCGCAGGACCTTCGGTCATGTGACCATGCTAATAACCTCTATGGTATGTTGCAGGACCTTTGGAGGTCCTTGGGTCACGTGTTACCCAGAAATCTTTGTAATGGTGATTGACATCCGTATGGACCAATTAGCGTTAGTCCAGCCCCTGCCCATATAAGGGAGCTGCATCCAATTATCGCCCTCTAGGGTTGCTGCTCTCGTGGATGCCGGACTAACAGGACGGATCTGCGCAACTTTCAAAGACACGCTCGGCCTCAAAGCCTACGGCCTCAGCAGAACCAAAAATCGTGAGTCTTACTCTAATTCCCGGTAATACTAGTGTGACTACTGGACCGCAACTAATTCCCCTAAATCCAGTGGACCAGCGCAATATACTAGAGACTCTTAAAGCTAAAGTCCCAACCATTGTCAATCTCCAAAAGGAAGCTGTATTGATGAGAGACTGTTATGTTAATGAAGTGTTCAGAAAGTTAACGCTGTGTGCAGAAACTTTCCGGTTGTGGACAATCCATTATTACCATCTACTTAAACCTATTATCATCTACCTCACTATCGTTCCTGGGAAGGGCGGCGGTAGGAAAAGCTTTATTGAGGAGCGCTCCCCTTGGTGTCACGAATAGCAATGGTTAACATACTCATACCCTACACCCCCCAAGCTACCACAGTAGTGTGAACTGGGCCGTATTTTATCTAATGGAATGCAGAATGTGAAGCTGTTGTGCCGCCATCTTGGAACCTGAGAGTTAACAGGAAAACAGCGGATGGCACTTCAGCGCTGACTGGAGAATAACATATTCGTCTTGCCGCCAGCGCCGGTTTCTGGAACAAACTCTTATTACTCAGTAGAGATAAGATCCCCCCAGTCTGGGGGTCACATGAGAGCAGGACGCTTTGTTCTGGGGGGCGCCATTAGAACGTTCGCCATCAGATAGAAGAAGTCATTACGATGGTGGCTCCGGGAGTCGTACCTGGAAATGTCACGTTGTGCAGCGGCCAAGTACAGAGCGGGTTATCAATTAACTCGTAGCGTTGGCCGGGGGCGGTGGGGGGGGGGCGCTCGGTGCGCGTTCGCTCACATTTATTTATCTTACAAGGAAAAATGCGCGCAGGAAATTACAGCCGACCGTGTTACTTCTTATTGAGATGTCAAAATGACGAAGCGGATTCTCGGGAGAGGAGATTTGTCTCGTGTTTTTCCCGTTGGCCATTTCCCAGAAGCGTCAATCACCGGCCCCAAAAACCCGACCCACGGGGCTTGTAGGAAGTGTAATTTTTGGCATGTTACAATGATGGAGGAGGAGGGGGGGGGGGGGGGTTCAGACTTAGGACCCCACAGGTGGATAAAGTGTCTAAAAAAAATAAACTATTATGGGGACACAGAGGACTCCCTGCCCCTCCCCCCTTATCGGATGTGGGGAGTCAGAGCACGATTGGAGTTGTAGTTGTGCGACGACTAAAGAACCTGCGGGTTTCAGGGCATGCTGGGAGTTGTGGTTTTGCAGCAGTTGGAGAACCATATGTTGGGGGGGGGGGGGGGGGGGGGAGTGACATTCTGATTGGGTTTGGGAACATTATTATACGGGTCCCCCTCGACCTATCCCATTGAGTCACCGGTAGTGCATATTAATCCCCCCCCCCCAATCATCAGAACACAAAATGAGTACAGATCCAAAAGGGGTCCCATAAATAAATACAGACCCCCCCTAAACCAGTGTTTCCCAACCAGGGTGCTTCCAGCTGTTGCAAAACTACAACTACCAGCATGCTCTCCCCATCCCCACATACACTAACATGTATTCTGCAGGGGGACACTTGTCCGACCTTCTCTCCTCTGACAGCCAGAGTCATCAGAGAGTTGAGAGGCCATTGTGCACATAGACTATTGTTTCCCAACCAGGGTGCCTCCAACTGATGCAAAACTACAACTCTCAGCATGCACTCCCCATCCCTGTATACACTAGTACATGTATTCTGCAGGAGGACACTTGCCCGACCCTTCTCTCCTCTGACATCCAGAGTCAACAGAGAGTCGAGAGGCCATTGTACACATAGATCAGTGTTTTCTATCCAATGTGTCTCCAGCTGTTGCTAAACTACAACTCCCTGCATGCACTCCCCATTCCCACATATACACCAGCACATGTATTCTGCAGTTGGACACTTGCCTGACCCTTCTCTCCTCTGACATCCAGAGTCAAGAGACAGTCGATAGGTCATCCTACACATAGATCAGTATTTTTCTTTCAACCAAAGTGTGCCTCCAGCTGTTGCAAAACTACAACTCCCAGCATGCCCGGACAGCCTTTGGCTGTCCGGGCATGCTGGGGGTTGTAGTTTTGCAACAGCTGGAGGCACGCTGGTTCAGAAACACTTAATAGCTTTTTGAAATCTCTAGACAAGTATAAGGAGTTGAAGGATATTTCAGTATCTGCTCATTTTCAGCCATTCTTTGTTATTAAATGCTTTTTTTTTTTTTTTTTTTTTTTTTTGTATTATTAGTTAAATTATTTTTTTTTTTCCAATGACTGAAGAAAAAGAAGAACATTTAATTGTATTATGTTCCAAAGGTTGAAGAAGCTTCATCTTACAAGTGGGAGTCTCAGACAATACGAGATCCTGAGAGTCACTTGTAAAAGCGCCAATTACGGGAGCGCAGTCATGTGACACTTCACCGGATTATTAATTATTTTGCAGACGAGATCAAAGGGATTGATGTGCAGAAAGCAGACGGCTTTTATCTGTGTCCTTTGCCGATGGCGAAGAAGAGTGCGAGATTTCCATGGGAAGGGTAGTGGGCTAAGACATCAAATAAGAACGACTTGGGGACCAGGAGCTCAGAAATGTCATTAGAAGCTGCGCGCAAAGACCGGAATCCCCAGACGACTTCACAGCGTTTTATCACATTTATATGTGGCTCTTAAGGGAGCACTCTACTCATGCGGGGTATCGGATGTACGGATGCAAGAATAGAAAGTGAACCCGGGGTATCTGAACTCATTACTAATGTGGTCTAAATGTTACAATTATAAAGAAGGAGCTAAATTGATGACACATAAACAATAACAATTGTACCAGGTAAACATTCACAGTGCAGGTAGAAAAAAAAATAGATCAACCAAGAGTTCTGCCCTTATTACTATTAGAATGTCGTCTAAATGTTACAATTATAGAAAAGGAGCTAAACTAATGACACAAACAATAACAATTGTACCAGGTAAACATTCACAGTGCAAGGAGAGAGAAAAAATAGAGCAACCAAGAGTTCTGCCCTTATTACTATTAGAATGTCGTCTAAATGTTACAATTATAGAGAAAGAGCTAAACTAATGAAATATAAATTATAACAATTGTACCATGTAAACATGCACAGCGAAGGGAGAAAAAATAGATGAACCAACAATTCTGCCCTTATTACTATTAGAATGTTGTCTATATGGTACAATTATAGAGGAAGAACTAAATTAATAGCACATTTACAATTTTACTGTTCATGTACATTGAGTAAATGTAAACATGCACAGTGCAGGGAGAAAAACAAATAGATGAAACCTTAGAAATACCTGGGTATATAAACTGATTACTAATTCTAGTCCTTATTACTAATTTACTTACTACGCCCTTAGTACTAATAGAATGTGGACTAAATTAACTACACATAAAAAATTACAATTGTACCGTGTAAACATCCACAGTGCAGGGGGGGAAATATAACTGATGTGAGAATTCTGCCTTTATTACTATTAAAATGTGGTCAAAATGTTACATTACAATTATAGAGAAAAAACTAAATTAATAGCACATAAACAATTCCAATTTTACTGTTCATGTTTTAATAACATTGAGTAAACATGCACAGTGCAGGGAGAAAAAAGTAGTTGACCTCTTTGGAAATACCGGCAATTCTACCCTGATTACTAATAGAATGTGGTCTAAATGTTATTTAAGTCACAATTATGGAGAAATAACTAACTTAATACACAAACAATTGATTGTACTGTTCCTCTTTTATTAGGTACATTGAGTAAACATCCACAATACCGGGAGAAAATTTATTTTGCCCCCCCCCCCTTTAGAAATATAGGGAATTCTGCCCTGAATACTTAAGAATGTGGTCTTAATGGTATCTAAGTCACAATTATAGAAAAACAACTACATTATTAACATAAACAATTGTACTCCTTATGTTTTATTAAGCACATTGGGGGGAGATTTATCAAAACCTGTGCAGAGGAAAAATTGCCCACTTTTCCATAGCAACCAATCAGATCACTTCTTTCATTTTTAACAGGTCTTCTGGAAAATGAAAGAGGCAATGTGATTAGTTGCTGTGGACAACTCTTCCTCTGCACAGGTTTTGATAAATCTCCCCCATTGAGTAAACATCTTCAGTGCAGGAAGAAAAAAAAAATTTGAACCCACTAGATAACACCGGCAATTCTGTCCTGATTACAAATAGAATGTGGTCTAAATGTTATTTAAGTCACAATCATAGAAAAATACCTTAATGAATAACCCAAACAATTGTACTGTTTGTGTTTTAATAAGCACATTCAGTAAACATCCACAGTGCAGGGAGCAAAATAGGTGAAATACCTGGAATTCTGTCTTGATTAGATGAATTGAATGTGGTCTAATTGTCCTCTAAGTCACAATGAGAGAGAAACTATGTAACTAAATAACGCACAGACATTACAATTTTACTGTTTATGTTTTATTGAGACACTGGCCCTCATTTACTATTGCAAACTCAACATGTTTTGTCAGGTTGTGCGCCAGAAATTTGCGCCACAAATTCTGTCTGTGCCAGAATTTGCGCCAGAATTGAAAAAAAACTGACTAACTCTCCATTTTGCTAAGAAAACCCGAAAAATGTGCGTGGCCGACGGGTAAAGGGCGCGTGGTCACCGAAAAGGGGCGTGTTCCCGACATTTTCACAAAATCCCAACAGATTTACTAAGGTTTCCACAGAAAATGTGGTGGATCTGAGCTGAGGAAAACCCGACAGATCAGAGCAGGTGTAAAAAAGCAAAATGTAGGGAAAGTGGAAACTGTAGGGAAACCTTAGTAAATACCGTGGAAAATAAATTGTAGGGAATTAAAACCCACAAAGAAACCTACACAACACTCTTAGTAAATAAGGGCCATTGAGTAAAAGTCCACACAGTGTATGGAGGAAAAGAAAGTGAACCCTTTAAAAACACCTGGATTGCTGCACTGATTACTAATAAAATGTTGTACTCTAAGTCACAATTATGAAGAAAAAAAAAAGGCAAGATTGATTACACAAACAATTATATATTGAGCACATTGAGTAAACATCCACAGTGCTGGGGAAAAAAGTGAGTATTGATTACTAATAGAATGTGTTTTAATTGTTCTCTGAGTCACAATTATAGAAGAAAAATGTAACAAAATGAATAACACACAAACAAATATACTGTTCAGGTTTTATTGAGCACATTGAGTAAACACCCACAATACAGGGAGAAAAAATAAGGAAACCATTGTTAGGATTCGGCAGGCTGGATGTGGATCCTCTGTGTCAGCGAGGGATTGGCGTGGACCGTGTCGGTGGACCGGTTCTAGGGTTGCTACTGGTTTTCACCAGAGCCCGCCGCAAAGCGGGATAGCATTGCTGCGGCGGTAGCAACCAGGTCGTATCCACCGGCAATGGCTCAACCTCGCTGACTGCTGAGAAGGCGTGGGACAGAAGGACTAGGCAGAGGCAAGGTCAGACATAGGAGAAGGTCGGGGCAGGCGGCAAGGTTCGTAGTCAATTAGGATAGCAGGAGATCTGGACAATACTAAATGCTTTGGACAACACTAAACGCTTTCACTGGCACAAGGGCAACAAGATCCGGCAAGGAAGTGCAGGGGAAGTGAGGTAATATAGACAGGGAGCAGGTGGAAGCTAATTAGGCTGATTGGGCCAGGCACCAATCATTGGTGCACTGGCCCTTTAAATCTTAGAGAGCTGGCGCGCGCGTGCCCTAAGGAGCGGAGCCGCGCGCGCCAGGACATGACAGCCGGGGACCGGGACAGGTAAGTGACTTGGGATGCGATTCGCGAGCGGGCGCGTCCCGCTATGCGAATCGCATCCCCGCCGGCAGTGTCAGTGCAGCGCTCCCGGTCAGCGGGTCTGACCGGGGCGCTGCAGAGAGAGGAACGCCGCGAGCGCTCCGGGGAGGAGCAGGGACCCGGAGCGCTCGGCTTAACAGTACCCTCCCCCCTAGGTCTCCCCCTTTTTTTGTCCGGTAATTGCTTCACGTGGGACGAGGACACTGGGAGCGATTGTAGGGTTTCCTCATCAAAGCCAGGCAGTTCAGAAGGAGTGGGAATGGGGAGGGAGGGCAGAGGGTGAAGCTTGGCACGGGGCAGAGTGTTACCAGGACGGGGGCTATGAGGAGGCACGGCACAGTCCCGATAGGCCTTGGGGAGACCAGGTGTAGGAGGAGGAACTGAGGCTTGCCTGACGGGACTGGGAGCAGACGTGAGGCATCTCTTGCGGCAAGCAGGGCCCCAATTCTTGATCTCCCCGGTGGTCCAGTCAAGGGTGGGAGAATGATGCTGGAGCCATGGCAGACCGAGGAGGACTTCAGAGGTACAGTTGGGAAAGACGAACAATTCAATCTTTTCGTGATGGGGTCCAATAGACATTAAGAGGGGTTCTGTGCGGTAACGCACAGTACAGTCCAACTTCACTCCGTTGACCGAAGAAATGTAGAGCGGCTTGACGAGACGGGTCACCGGGATGGAGAACTTGTTCACCAAAGAGTCCAGAATAAAATTTCCAGAAGCACCAGAGTCCAAGCAGGCCACGGCTGAGAGGGAGGAGTAGGCAGAAGTGTTGAGCGGCATAGGCCATATTCGAATTCGCGAATATATGGACGAATATTCGTCATATTCGCGAATATTCGCATATTCGTAATATTCTCGTTTTATTTTCGCATACGCGAATATCCGCGTGTGCGAAAATTAGCATATAAAAAATTAGCATAAGCGAACATTCGCATATGCGAAAATCAGCATATGCAAAGTTTCGCATATGCGAAAATTCGCACACCAGTCTCACACAGTAGTATTAGAGCCCTCTTACACCACATAAGCTGGAAGCAGAGAGGGATGATCTCTGTGAGGTGTACTGTGAAAAAAAACAAAAAAAAAAACAAACAATATTCGTAATTACAAATATATAGCGCTATATTCGCGAATATGCGATATTCGCGAATAAAATTCGAATTGCGAATATTCGCGAGCAACACTAGTAGGCAGAAGGAGAAATCCGCACGGGCACAGTGAGACGTGGAGAAGCAGACTTCGTACAAAGAGACGCCACACCCACGTGAGCTGGGTGCGTGCATGCGTTTCCTAGACGTGGAGGATGAATAGGGCAATCCACCAAGAAATGTTCGGTACTGGCGCAGTACAGACATAGATTTTTTTCCCTACGGCGAGTCCTCTCTTCATGGGTCAGGCGAGACCGATCCACTTGCATGGCCTCCTCGGTGGGAGGCCCAGGCGTAGATTGCAAAGGATGCTGTGGGAGAGGTGCCCAGAGATCAAGGTCTTTTTCCTGGCGGAGCTCCTGATGTTTCTCAGAAAAACGCATGTCAATGCGGGTGGCCAAATGGATAAGTTCTTGCAGGTTGGCAGGAATCTCTCGTACGGCCAGCACATCCTTGATGTTACTGGAAAGGCCTTTTTTAAAGGTCGCGCAGAGAGCCTCGTTATTCCAAGATAATTCGGAAGCGAGAGTACGAAATTGGATGGCGTACTCGCCTACTGAAGAATTACCCTGGACCAGGTTCAGCAGGGCAGTCTCGGCAGAAGAAGCTCGGGCTGGTTCCTCGAAGACACTACGGACTTCAGCGAAGAAGGACTGGACTGTGGCTGTGGCAGGATCATTGCGGTCCCAGAGCGGTGTGGCCCAAGACAAGGCCTTTCCAGACAGAAGACTAACTACGAACGCCACCTTAGACCGTTCTGTAGGAAATTGGTCCGACAACATCTCCATATGTAGGGAACATTGAGACAGGAAGCCACGGCAGAGTCTAAAGTCCCCATCAAATTTGTCCGTCAGGGACAAGCGGAGGCTAGGAGCGGCCACTCCCTGCGGAGGAGGTGCAGGAGCTGGCGGAGGAGATGGTTGCTGCTGTAGCAGTGGCAGAAGTTGCTGTAACGTGGCGGTCAACTGCGACAGCTGCTGTCCTTGTTGGGCAATTTGAGCGATCACCGTGGGAAGGTCAGCGAGACTTGGCAGCGGCACCTCAGCGGGATCCATGGCCGGATCTACTGTTAGGATTCGGCAGGCTGGATGTGGATCCTCTGTGTCAGCGAGGGATTGGCGTGGACCATGTCGGTGGACCGGTTCTAGGGTAGCTACTGGTTTTCACCAGAGCCCACCGCAAAGCGGGATGGTCTTGCTGCGGCGGTAGCAACCAGGTCGTATCCACCGGCAACGGCTCAACCTCGCTGACTGCTGAGAAGGCGTGGGACAGAAGGACTAGACAGAGGCAAGGTCAGACGTAGCAGAAGGTCGGGGCAGGCGGCAAGGTTCATAGTCAATGAGGATAGCAGGAGATCTGGAACACAGGCTTTGGACAACACTAAACGCTTTCACTGGCACAAGGGCAACAAGATCCGGCAAGGGAGTGCAGGGGAAGTGAGGTAATATACACAGGGAGCAGGTGGAAGCTAATTAGGCTGATTGGGCCAGGCAGCAATCATTGGTGCACTGGCCCTTTAAATCTTAGAGAGTTGGCACGCGCGCCCCCTAAGGAGCGGAGACGCGCGCGCCAGGACATGACAGCCGGGGACCGGGACAGGTGAGTGACTTGGGATGCGATTCGCGAGCTGGCGCGTCCCGCTATGCGAATCGCATCCCCGCCGGCAATGTCAGTGCAGCGCTCCCGGTCAGCGGGTCTGACCGGGGCGCTGCAGAGAGAGGAACGCCGCGAGCGCTCCGGGGAGGAGCAGGGATCCGGAGAGCTCGGCGTAACAACCATTTGATACTATCTGGATTCCTGAATTGATTACTAATATTGTGATAACAACTAGGGAGTCTGATCAGATTACTAAATTACATACAAATATTTCACAGTACTCTGGTTGGAGTCAAAGGGAATGCCCTTACCCAAGAAAAGTCATATATGGCGCCACCGTACATGTCTGCATTAATTGCTTATTAAATACGGTATCTAAAGACACATGCAATCTAGCTAAACTAATAACACAGTCAGTTGTACAGTTCATTTCTTTTATTAAGTAAACATCCACAATGCAGGAAGACAAACAGTGAATTCTTTAAAATTACCCAGATTTCTGCATTGGTTGTCTATAATTGTGAGTTAGATAATAATTACACCACATTTTATATCAAATCTAAACTAATAATGTGTAGTAAACATCCACAGTGCAGGGATAAAAATGAAGTGAACCCTTTAATTATCTAAATGTATTGTAATTACTGGGGGTGGGGGGGGTTCTGCACAGCCATTATTAACACTCTTTGGGCGCTGTCACTATTTTCTCTAGTAAGTATATATATATATATATATATATATATATATATATATATATATATATATATATATTATATATATAAATCTGGGTAATTTCAAAGGGTTACCCGTGTTTTCTCCCTGCACTGTGGATGTTTACCCAATAAAAGAAATTAACAGTATTACTGTCTGTTATTAGTTTTGTACATTGCATTGGTCTATAATTGTGAGTTAGATAATAATCACATCACAGACAATTGTGTAGTAAACATCCACAGTGCAGGGAGAAAAATGAAGTGTATTGTTTAATTATCTAAATGTATTGTGTATTTAATTACTGTGGAGTTTTTAGGGGCAGCACATGCACCCCTGAATGCACAGCCATTAGTTACACCCTTTGGGTGCTGTCACAATTTTCTCTGGTAAGTATTATTATATTAGATCTTGACTCTCCGGTGTGTATGACGTGTACCTTGTATACACCAGGGTGCATGTAACTATATTAACTACGTATTAAACAAGCCTGCGGAGCAATCCAAATCTGTCAGGAAGCACAAACACCCCACGCGGACATGACCCCCCCCCCCCTCCCCCCCACAACATGACATCTATTTACGGGGGCTTGAAAGGCGGCCTGGAGGCTCGACATCACTGACGGACCGCCACAGCAGGAACAGCGCAGACCGCAACGCTCGCTCCTTTGTAGCCGCATCAAGGTTGTTTTGTTGTGAGTAAATATCTGTAGAGCCGGAGGGAGGGAGAACGGAAATCTAAGAAACCTGAATCTGAGGATTTGTGACAAGGAGCTGAAAAGAGGCAACCGCAGAGGAGAATTAGTCGTGGCAGTGATGCCTGGGGTGGGACACGCTGAGGATGGACTTCATGGGCCACGACAGGAGACTAATACTGCTATTAACTAAGTATGGGGAGCCCGGATAATCCCAAGAGCAGAGGCTTAAAGGGGACCTGACCCTTACATCTGGTATGAACGCAATCTATTGCTCTCTGTTATCAGCCGCTGCACGCTGACATACACCAGATATAGGCCATTTATGTCCCTCTCTATTCCAAGGGATTTTTACACATTTTTTTTTTTTTTGCTTTTATAGCCCCATTGAATAGGGTTATTGCACGTCCTGTAGACCAGTGTTTTCCAACCAGTGTGCCTCCAGCTGTTGCAAAACTAGCTGGAAGGGAGGTGTATAACTACTCTATATCCTATTGCCATAAAGAGAGCAACAGTATACAGATAGAGTTGGAGGGGAGGTGTATAACTACTATATATCCTGAATCCAAAGAGATAGCAGCAGTATACAGATAGAGCTGGAGGGGAGGTGTATAACTACTATATATCCTGATCCTATAGAGATAGCAGCAGTATACAGATAGAGCTGGAGGGATAGGTGTATAACTACTATATATCCTGATCCTATAGAGATAGCAGCAGTATACAGATAGAGCTGGAGGGGAGGAGTATAACTACTATATATCTTGATCCCATAGAGATAGCAGCAGCAGTGTACAGATAGAGCTGGAGGGGTATAACTACTATATATCTTGATCCCATAGAGATAGCAGCAGCAGTGTACAGATAGAGCTGGAGGGGTATAACTACTATATATCCTGATCCCATAGAGATAGCAGCAGTATACAGACAGAGCTGGAGAAGTGATGTATAACATACATATATATATATATATATACACATATATATATATATATATATATATATACACACATATATATATATACACACATATATATATATATATACACACATATATATATATATATACACACATATATACATATATATATATATACATATATATATACACATATATATATACACATATATATATACACATACATATATACACATATATACACATATATACACACATATATATATACACATATATATACACATATATATATACACACATATATATATACACATATACACATATATATATACACATATACACATATATATACACATATGTGTATATGTGTATATGTGTATATGTGTATATGTGTGTATGTGTGTATGTGTGTATGTGTGTATGTGTGTATGTGTGTATGTGTGTATGTATATATATATATATATATATATATATATATATATATATATATATATATATATATACTGGTTCGTTGGCTGTCCAAGACATTCTGGGAGTTGGAGTTTTGCAACAACTAGAGGCACCATGGTTGGGAAACACTCATCTATATGTATGGTGACCTCTCAACTCCTGTAAATCACAGTGATTTTCTGTTGTGGTGATCACATGACCCAGTTACAGTAACAAGACACCTGGACGCAGCTGTGCTGGTGATTTACAGAATAGTCCTATATTTGCTATTTTGCTGTCCTGTTTCGGTCCCAGGCTAAAAATGATATCATTGGGGGGGGGGGGGGGATAGGGGAGTTAATTGCCCAAACTAATAGCACATATATATATTTCTGTAATCGGACTGTTGGTTGCGCTGGGACTTGTGGTTCTCCTTGTGTAGACCTTTGTGGGTCCGTTATCTTTCTCTCTCCCATTAGTGTGAATGTCGCGGTTTATTCTGCTGATTTACTGTACACTGGAGAAATGGCGCATTTACCGCCACCTTTACTACACAGATAAATACGCTTTAATGCCGCCATTGTGAATGTCCTCCGCAGCATCGCAGTGATGGATTCATTCCTATTAGTTACTGTAATATAAGGAGCGATCAAGGAAACACCCGGAAAGATTTCTTAAAGGAACACTCCAGGATTTAGTTTTTGTTTTGCCCATATCATGCACACTGTTACGCCGAGCGCTCCGGGTCCCTGCTCCTCCCCGGAGCCCTCACGGCGTCTCTCTCCCTGCAGCGCCCCGGTCACTCCCGCTGACCGGGAGCGCTGCACTGACATGGCCGTCGGGGATGCGATTCGCACAGCGGGACGCGCCCGCTCGCGAATCGCATCCCAGGTCACTTACCCGTCCCGGTCCCCTGCTGTCATGTGCTGGCGCGCGCGGCTCCTCTCCCTAGGGCGCGCGCGCCAGCTCTCTGAGACTTAAAGGGCCAGTGCACCAATGATTGGTGCCTGGCCCAATTAGCTTTATTGGCTTCCATCTGCTCCCAGACTATATCTGCTCACTGCCCCTGCACTCCCTGGCCGGATCTTGTTGCCTTGTGCCAGTGAAAGCGTTTAGTGTTGTCCAAAGCCTGTGTTACCTGAACTTCTGCTATCCATCTTGACTACGAACCTTGCCGCCTGCCCCGACCTTCTGCTACGTCTGACCTTGCCTCTGCCTAGTCCTTCTGTCCCACGCCTTCTCAGCAGTCAGCGAGGTTGAGCCGTTGCTAGTGGATACGACCTGGTTGCTACTGCCGCAGCAAGACCATCCCGCTTTGCAGCGGGCTCTGGTGAACACCAGTAGCCTCTTAGAACCGGTCCACCAGCACGGTCCACGCCAATCCCTCGCTGACACAGAGGATCCACTACCTGTAAGCCGAATCGTGACAGTAGATCCGGCCATGGATCCCGCTGAGGTGCCGCTGCCAAGTCTCGCTGACCTTCCCACGGTGGTCGCTCAGCAATCGCAGCAGATTGCCCAACAAGGACAGCAGCTGTCGCAGTTGACCACCATGTTACAGCAACTTCTGCCTCTGCTACAGCAGCAACCATCTCCTCCGCCAGCTCCTGCACCTCCTCCGCAGCGAGTGGCCACTCCTAGCCTCCGCTTGTCCCTGCCGGACAAATTTGATGGGGACTCTAGACTCTGCCGTGGATTTCTGTCTCAGTGTTCCCTGCATATGGAGATGTTGTCGGACTTGTTTCCTACAGAACGGTCTAAGGTGGCGTTCGTAGTGAGCCTTCTTTCAGGAAAGGCCTTGTCTTGGGCCACACCGCTCTGGGACCGCAATGATCCTGCCACAGCCACAGTCCAGTCCTTCTTCGCTGAGGTCCGTAGTGTCTTCGAGGAGCTAGCCCGAGCTTCTTCTGCCGAGACTGCCCTGCTGAACCTGGTCCAGGGTAATTCTTCAGTGGGCGAGTACGCCATCCAATTTCGTACTCTTGCTTCTCCACGTCTCACGGTGCCCGTGCGGATTTCTCCTTCAGCCAACTCCTCCCTCTCAGCCGTGGCCTGCTTGGACTCTGGTGCCTCTGGGAATTTTATTCTGGATTCTTTTGTGAATAAATTCCGCATCCCGGTGACCCGTCTCCTCAAGCCGCTCTACATTTCCGCGGTCAACGGAGTCAGATTGGATTGCACCGTGCGTTACCGCACAGAACCCCTCTTGATGTGCATTGGACCCCACCACGAAAGGATTGAATTTTTCGTCCTCCCCAACTGCACCTCTGAGGTCCTCCTCGGTCTGCCATGGCTCCAGCTTCATTCTCCCACCCTTGACTGGACCACCGGGGAGATCAAGAACTGGGACTCTGCTTGCCACAAGAGATGCCTCTCCCCCCCTCCCAGTCCCGTCAGGCAAGCCTCAGTGCCTCCTCATGGCCCCCGTCCTTGTGTCACCCTGCCCCGTGCCAAGCTTCACCCTCTGCCCTCCCTCCCCATTCCCACTCCTGCTGTACTGCCTGCCTTTGAGGAAACCCTCCATTCACTCCCGGTGTCCTCGTCCCAGGTTAATCAGTTGTCGGACAAAAAAAGGGGGAGACCTAAGGGGGGGGGTACTGTTACGCCGAGCGCTCCGGGTCCCTGCTCCTGCCGGAGCGCTCACGGCGTCTCTCTCCCTGCAGCGCCCCGGTCACTCCCGCTGACCGGGAGCGCTGCACTGACATGGCCGTCGGGGATGCGATTCGCACAGCGGGACGCGCCCGCTCGCGAATCGCATCCCAAGTCACTTACCCGTCCCAGTCCCCGGCTGTCATGTGCTGGCGCGCGCGGCTACGCTCTCTAGGGCGCGCGCGCGCCAGCTCTCTGAGACTTAAAGGGCCAGTGCACCAATGATTGGTGCCTGGCCCAATTAGCTTTATTGGCTTCCATCTGCTCCCAGACTATATCTGCTCACTGCCCCTGCACTCCCTGGCCGGATCTTGTTGCCTTGTGCCAGTGAAAGCGTTTAGTGTTGTCCAAAGCCTGTGTTACCTGAACTTCTGCTATCCATCTTGACTACGAACCTTGCCGCCTGCCCCGACCTTCTGCTACGTCTGACCTTTCCTCTGCCTAGTCCTTCTGTCCCACGCCTTCTCAGCAGTCAGCGAGGTTGAGCCGTTGCTAGTGGATACGACCTGGTTGCTACTGCCGCAGCAAGACCATCCCGCTTTGCGGCGGGCTCTGGTGAACACCAGTAGCCTCTTAGAACCGGTCCACCAGCACGGTCCACGCCAATCCCTCGCTGACACAGAGGATCCACTACCTGTAAGCCGAATCGTGACACACACTCACAAGTGTCCTTAAGTCCTTAAGCCATCTTTTTCATTCCAGCACAGTTGCATCCATGTGTTTTATTACTGTAACTGGGTCATGTGATCACCAGTCTGGCCCACAAAAAAAAAAATCACAGGTCTTAAAGTGTCAAGAAAAATGGTCAGTTCTGGGTCAGCTGACTTCCTGTGAACTACTGGATGACATAATCACCTATCAGATCCCTCCTGCTACCTTCAAGGCCCCTACCCTCCAGCTCTATCTGTATACTGCTGCTATCTCTATGGGATCGGGATATACAGTTGTTATACACTTCCCCTCCAGCTCTGTATACTGCTGCTATCTCTATGGGATCGCGATATATGCTAGTTATATGCTTCCCCTCCAGTTTTATCTGTATACTGTTGCTGTTATCTCTATTGGATTGGGATATATAGTAGTTATACACCTCCCCTCCAGCTCTATCTGTATACTGCTGCTGCTATCTTCATGGGATCAGGATATATAGTAGTTATACACTTCCCCTCCAGCTTTATCTGTATACTGCTGCTATCTCTATGAGATCAGAATATATAGTAGTGATACACCTCCCCTCCAGCTCTATCTGTATACTGCTGCTGCTATATTCATGGGATCAGGATATATAGTAGTTATACACTTCCCCTGCAGCTTTATCTGTATACTGCTGCTATCTCTATGAGATCAGAATATATAGTAGTGATACACCTCCCCTCCAGCTCTATCTGTATACTGCTGCTGCTATATTCATGGGATCAGGATATATAGTAGTTATACACTTCCCCTCCAGCTTTATCTGTATACTGCTGCTATCTCTATGAGATCAGAATATATAGTAGTGATACACCTCCCCTCCAGCTCTATCTGTATACTGCTGCTGCTGCTGCTGCTATCTCTATGGGATTAGGATTTATAGTAGTTATATGCCTCCCCTCCAGCTCAATCTGTATACTGCTGCTATGTCTATGGGATCAATATATATATAGTAGTTATACCCCATTTCTCCAGCTCTATCTATATTCTGCTGCTGACAAAAGCTGTCTGGGCATGCTGGGGGTTGTAGTTTTGCAACAGCTGGAGGCACCCTGGAACACAGTCTTCTACTTCAGAATGCAAAACCAATTAAAGGGCAACTCCATCCACAACCCCCCCTCGTGTTCTCATTTCCCCTGTTCCCCTCATTTCCATTGTAATCAGACGTCTCCATTAGATTCTCTGTGATAAATCATCAGATATTTTGCAGCATATTTTTTAGGTGTTTTTCCCGTATGACTTGTCTCCGCCCCCGGACTTAGTGCTGCTGAATACTAAGCTGCTTTTGGTCCAAGTGCAATCCAATGTCACATTACTATTAGAATCTATGTATTATGTTCTGAGGATAAACAGAAACTTTGTGTTTTATGTATCCTCTACTGCAGTGTTTCCCGACCAGGGTGCCTCCAGCTGTTGAGAAACTACAACTCCCAGCATGCACTCCCCATCTGCACATATACTAGCACTTGTAATCTGCAGGGGGACACCTGCCCGACCCTTCTCTCCTCTGACATCCTAATTTAACAGGGGAGTTGAGAGGCCATCGTACACATAGATCAGTGTATCCTAACCAGGGTGCCTCCACCTGTTGCAAAACTACAACTCCCAGCATGCACTCCCCATCCCTGTATACACTTGTACATGTATTCTGCAGGAGGACACTTGTCTGACCCTTCTCTCCTCTGACATCCAAATGTAACAGGGGAGTCAAGAGGCCATTGTACACATAGATCAGTGTATCCTAACCCGAGTGCCTCCACCTGTTGCAAAACTACAACTCCCATCATGCACTCCCCATCCCTGTATACACTTGTACATGTATTATGCAGGAGAACACTTGTCCGACCCTTCTCTCCTCTGACATCCAGAGTCAATAGAAAGTCAAGAGGCCATCGTACAGATAGATCAGTGTTTCCTAACCAGGGTGTCTTCAGCTGTTGCAAAACTACAACTGCCAGCATACCCGGACAGCCTTCGGCTGTCCGGGCATGCTGGGAGTTGTAGTTTTCCAACAGCTGGAGGCATCCTGGTTATGAAACACTGCCCTAGATGCTGAAAGAGTTTGTTCTTTGCTCTTTTCACATTCAAAGTTGCGCTTTACAAGCCGCATGTATCCAAGCTGAGAAAGATCCCTAAGATCCCTGCCCTATAAAGCAAAGGATTATGGGTAATGTTTTCCCATTTTTACAGCCACCGAAGCAGCAGGGGGAGTTAAGGGGGTACTCCGGTGGAAAACTTTTTTTTTTTTTTTTAAATCAATCAACTGGTGCCAGAAAGTTAAACAGATTTGTAAATTACTTCTATAAAAAATTCTTAATCCTTCCAGTACTTATTAGCTGCTGAATACTAAAGAGTAATTTTTTTTCTTTTTAGAACACAGAGCTCTCTGCTGACATCATGACCACAGTGCTCTCCGCTGACATCTCTGTCCATTTTAGGAACTGTCCATTGTAGGAGAAAATCCCCATAGAAAACATATGCTGCTCTGGTCAGTTCCTAAAATGGACAGAGATGTCAGCAGAGAGCACTGTGCTCGTGATGTCAGCTGAGAGCTCTGTGTTCCAAAAAGAAAATAATTTTCCTCTGTAGTATTCAGCAGCTAATAAGGACTGGAAGGATTAATATTTTTTAATAGAAGTAATTTACAAATATATGTTTAACTTTATGGCACCAGTTGATTTAAAAAAAAAAAAAAAAAAAAAAGAAAAAAGTTTTCCACCAGAGTAGCCCTTTAAGGAGATGTCAGCAGAGAGCACTCTGTTCCAAAAAGAAAATAATTTTCCTCTGTAGTATTCAGCAGCTAATAAGGACTGGAAGGATTAATATTTTTTAATAGAAGTAATTTACAAATCTGCTTAACTTTCTGGCACCAGATGATTTAAAAAAAGAAAAGAAAAAAAAAAGTTTTCCACCGGAGTACCCCTTAAAGGAGGTTGTGCGACTTCAGAAGTCCTGGTGTATGATGGCGTCTTGACTCTGAATGCCAGAGGAGAGAAGGGTCGGGCAAGTGTCCCCCTGTAGAATACATGTACTAGTGTATACAGGGATGGGGAGGGCATGCTGTGAGTTTTGCAACAGCTGGAGGCACACTGGTTAGGATCTAGGACCTGCATATACTGATATTTGGACGCCTTACAGCCCCATAGAGAACATCCATCACATTACACTGCGCCGGTTCCGCCATCCTTTCATCTCTCGCTCGTTTTCTTGATTATATTTGCAGATGGAGTCGCTTCTTGGAAACTCGGAGGCATAAATAAAGCGCATAAAGGGGGCACGGCTCGCCATTCCGCTGCGCAGAACCAGAAATATCTGCATTTGTTTTTACGTAAAGATCCGGAGTCAGCTTTTCTGGGCGCTGATTGATGCCGCCATATAATAAACTCCTGCAGCGTCCTTAGATGGCGGCGGCTCTCAGCTTCTCATATTTTAATATATTACTGAATGTCTGGTTAAGGTGCCTGTCAGGACGAGCGCTGAACCGCCAGTAATTGAGCCGAAGGCGCAAGGAATGGTAAGTGCGGTAATATTTACACACCGCTATAAATCCAATAACTTACGAATCACGAGAACCCTGACTGCGCCAGGCCGGATAGAGATAAAACCTGCCAGAATCCATCCGCGCGGTCACCTATCAGGCGCAGGATACGCGCACTTTAGGTTTTACCGGAGAATATTTTACTTTTCTTGCATTATTTAAAAGGACTGAATCAAGGTCATCGAAGGCGAAACGGAATGGCTGAGGTGCCTGAATAATACCGGAATTCTACCGCCATACAGTGTCCAAATAATTACAGAATCCAAATAAAACCGCCATATGTTGCCAAAACAGCCCTACCCAAAGAATACTACAAGACTGAAATAAAATAATACAGCCAGTAGCCGAATGATGCCTCTAAACTGTGCTCAAATATTGCCAGACAGTACCTAAGTAATATCGCCATATATATAACTCAAGTAATGCCCAACTAAAACATCTAAACTGTGCCTGAATAATAGCACTATACAAAAATACACTGTCCAAATAAAGCCAACAATGAGTAAATTAAACAAGACAGAATCCAAATAATACCACCATACTACAACCAGCTGTACCCAAATGATATCACAATACAGAAGCAAAATAATAAAGCCAGTGCCCAAATGATGCCTCCAAACTGTGCTCAAATATTGCCAGACAGTACTCAGGTAGTACTGTCTGGCAATTAGTACTCTAAAGTAATGCCCAACTAAAACTAACAGATCCAAAGTAATACCGCCATATACAGCCCTAAATAATGGCCAGATAATACCTTTCTAGAGAACTACACTGACCCTGTCAAAAAGTTTCCAACAAAGCAATGATAGTGCGCCCAAATAATTACTCCATACAGAACACAAATAATACTGCCATACACTGGTCATACAGAACCAAAATTATATAACCAGTGCCCAAGTAATAATGCCAGTGCTTAAATAATGCCTCAATACAAGCCCCAAATACCACTATGCAGTGCCCAAGTCATATTGCCAGTGCCCAAATAATGCCTCCATATAGACCCCAAATACTACTATACTATACAGTGCCCTAGATATACTACCAGTACCCAGATAATGCCTCCATATAGGCTCCAAATACCACTATACAGTGCCCAAGTAATAATGTCAGTGCCCAAATAATCTCTCCATATAGTCCCCAAATATCACTATACAGTGCACTAGTTATACTATACAGTGCCCAGATAATGCCTCCATATAGACCCCAAATACCACTATACAGTGCCCTAGTCATATTGTCAGTGCCCAAATAATGCCTCCATATAGACCCCAAATATCACTATACAGTGCCCTAGTCATATTGTCAGTGCCCAAATAATGCCTCCATATAGACCCCAAATATCACTATAGTACACAGATAATACCTCCAAATAGACCCCAAATACCACTTTACAGTGCCCAAATAATGTCTCCATATTGACCCCAAATACCACTATAGCGTGCACAAGTCATATTGCCAGTGCCCAAATACTACCTCTATATAGACTCCAAATACTACTATACTATATAGTGCCCTAGTTATACTACCAGTGCCCAGATAATGCCTCCATATAGACTCCAAATACCACTATACAGTGCCCAAGTAATAAAGTCAGTGCCCAAATAATACCTCCTTATTGACCCCAAATATCACTATACAGTGCCCAAACAATGCCTCCATATAGGCTCCAAATACCACTATACAGTGCCCAAATAATGTCTCCATATGAACTCCAAATATCATTATACAGTGCCCTATTCATATTGTCAGTGCCCAAATAATGCTTCCATATAGACCCCAAATATCACTACATAGTGCCCAAGTAATAAGGTCAGTGCCCAAATAATGCCTCCATATGAACACCAAATATCACTATAGTACCCAAATAATACCTCCAAATAGACCCCAAATACCACTTTACAGTGCCCAAATAATGTCTCCATATAGACCCCAAATACCACTATAGCGTGCACAAGTCATATTGCCAGCGCCCAAATAATATCTTCATATAGACCCCAAATACTACTATACTATATAGTGCCCAAGTTATACTACCAGTGCCCAGATAATGCCTCCATATAGACTCCAAATACCACTATACAGTGCCCAAGTAATAATGTCAGTGCCGAAGTAATACCTCCTTATTGACCCCAAATACTACTATACTATACAGTGCCTTATTTGTACTACCAGTGCCAAATAATACCTCCATATAAATCCCAAGTGCTGCTATACAGTGCCCAGTACTACCAGTGACTAAATAATACCTCCATATAAATCCCAAATACCACTATACAGTGCCCAAATAATACCTCCATATAAATCCCAAATACCACTATACAGTGCCCAAATAATACCTCCATATAAATCCCAAATACCACTATACAGTGCCCAAATAATACCTCCATATAAATCCCAAATACCACTATACGGTGCCCAAATAATACCTCCATATAAATCCCAAGTGCTGCTATACAGTGCCCAGTACTGCCAGGGACTAAATAATACTGCCATCAAGTGCCCAACTAAAACAACGACACAAGGTCCACATAAGACCACCGTGCCCAAATAATCATATACTCCTATATACTGTATAGTATATATAATATACATCAATTCTATAGGGCAGTGGTCTTCAACCTGCGGACCTCCAGATGTTGCAAAACTACAACTCCCAGCATGCCCGGACAGCCAACGGCTGTCCGGGCATGCTGGGAGTTGTAGTTTTGGAACATCTAGAGGTGCGCAGGTTGGAGACCACTGCTAAATGGTGTCTGATCCCTATATCCAAGGTCTCCCTTTATGGCTGCAGTAAAAGAGTTGCCGCTTGATACATTGTCGCAACTGTAGCGATCTCATTGGCTGCTGTGATGTCACCTCACTTGATTTGAATTCTAACAGTTGTCTACCAGCGGAGGAGCCCTTTAAAACTTAAAGCGACAGCGTCCCTTTAACCTATTTGGAGCAAGCGCAGCCTCAAACTGCGACGCTGTCGACGCCGTTACTAAATTGCATTTTTTATGTTCCCAGACAGGTCATTACCCATAATGCCCGGCTGTAGCGAATACCGTGACGCAGGCGCCTTTCGACCGGGGGAGAATTGAATTGCGCATTTAAATGCTTAATAATCTGCAATCAATCTGTTTAGTTTGTTCCTATATTTGAGCCGTGGCAGAAATGACAAATTTCCTGCACGGGCGCCGCCGAAAATAGTCGTCCGCACGCGGTGCGCTTAAATAAACCATTACTTTACGATTGTCATAATTCCGCACAATGGCTTTTTTTCCCCTCATTTTACTTTAATAGAAAGTGACAAAAAAAAAGGAACAACATGGGGGCGCACGGCGGGATCCGAAAACCTACTTTACACTGGGGCGCCGCCGTCAGATGCCAATTATACCCGGGCGTAATTAGCTGATAAAAAAAACTATTTTATTAGATTGCAAATAATAATAAAAAAACGTTAATGACGGCGTTATCGGAGGGGGGGGGGAGGGGAAACCGCGGCACGTCAAATCCGAAATACAATAAAAGACGGTTCCCATGTAAATCCTGCGCTTGTAGAGTTTTATTATTTTAATAAATTTGCAACGTGAGGAGAACAGAATGTGACTGCGGAGAGATCGCGCCACCTCGGGCGCCAAAAAGATTGAAAACAACTCGGAGATTTCATTAATCCGCCAAAAGCCGAAGACGCGATATTGCGGCATCAATCCCTCCGAGAAACTTTCTTTTCTCTCATCTCGTTCTTTTGTAATTTTTTTTTTGTCCTGAATCCATTTTCAGAAAATGAGTTTATAAAATCAAAAGTTCGGCCACTATAGTGCGGAGAGCGGCGGACGACGCATTTCAGGCCGGATAACACGTGTCTGCCATGAGGGATGTATCTGCGTTTTATATGGCGTCCTATAAGGGTCACATACACTTACTGGCCACTTTGTTAGGTTCTCTAGTCCCAGGCTGGAGCCCTTTATACTTTCTACAAGGTGCTGGACACATTCCTCCATATAGACATGATGACATCACACAGTTCCTCCATATAGACATGATGACATCACACAGTTCCTCCATATAGACATGATGACATCACACAGTTCCTCCATATAGACATGATGACATCACACAGTTCCTCCATATAGACATGATGACATCACACAGTTCCTCCATATAGACATGATGACATCACACAGTTCCTCCATATAGACATGATGACATCACACAGTTCCTCCATATAGACATGATGACATCACACAGTTCCTCCATATAGACATGATGACATCACACAGTTCCTCCATATAGACATGATGACATCACACAGTTCCTCCATATAGACATGATGACATCACACAGTTCCTCCATATAGACATGATGACATCACACAGTTCCTCCATATAGACATGATGACATCACACAGTTCCTCCATATAGACATGATGACATCACACAGTTCCTCCATATAGACATGATGACATCACACAGTTCCTCCATATAGACATGATGATATCACACAGTTCTTCCATATGGACATGATGACATCACACAGTTCCTCCATATAGACATGATGACATCACACAGTTCCTCCATATGGACATGATGACATCACACAGTTCTCCATATAGACATGATGACATCACACAGTTCCTCTATATGGACATGATGACACCACACAGTTCCTCCATATAGACATGATGACATCACACAGTTCCTCCATATAGACATGATGACATCACACAGTTCCTCCATATAGACATGATGACATCACACAGTTCCTCCATATAGACATGATGACATCACACAGTTCCTCCTTATAGACATGATGACATCACACAGTTCCTCCATATAGACATGATGACATCACACAGTTCCTCCATATAGACATGATGACATCACACAGTTCCTCCATATAGACATGATGACATCACACAGTTCCTCCATATAGACATGATGACATCACACAGTTCCTCCATATAGACATGATGACATCACACAGTTCCTCCATATAGACATGATGACATCACACAGTTCCTCCATATAGACATGATGACATCACACAGTTCCTCCATATAGACATGATGACATCACACAGTTCCTCCATATAGACATGATGACATCACACAGTTCCTCCTTATAGACATGATGACATCACACAGTTCTCCATATAGACGTGATGACATCTCACAGTTCCTCCTTATAGACATGATGACATCACACAGTTCCTCTATATGGACATGAGGACATCACACAGTTCCTCTATATAGACATGATGACATCTCACAGTTCCTCCTTATAGACATGATGACATCTCACAGCTCCTCCATATAGACATGATGACATCACACAGTTCCCCCATATGGACATGATGACATCTCACAGTTCCTCCATATGGACATGATGACATCACACAGTTCCTCCATATGGACATGATGACATCACACAGTTCCTCCATATAGACATGATGACATCACACAGTTCCTCCATATAGACATGATGACATCACACAGTTCCTCCATATAGACATGATGACATCACACAGTTCCTCCATATGGACATGATGACATCACACAGTTCCTCCATATGGACATGATGACATCACACAGTTCCTCCATATAGACATGATGACATCACACAGTTCCTCCATATGGACATGATGACATCACACAGCTCCTCCATATGGACATGATGACATCACACAGTTCCTCCATATAGACATGATGACATCACACAGTTCCTCCATATAGACATGATGACATCACACAGTTGCTGCAGATTTGTCGGATCCATTATTAGAACCTCCTGCTCCCCCACATCCCAGCAGTGATCTATAGGATGAGATCTGGTGACTGTGGAGGCCATTGGAGTCATGTGACCTCATTGTCCTGTATGAGATGATGTCATGTGACCTCATTGTCCTGTATGAGATGATGTCATGTGACCTCATTGTCCTGTATGAGATGATGTCATGTGACCTCATTGTCCTGTATGAGATGATGTCATGTGACCTCATTGTCCTGTATGAGATGATGTCATGTGACCTCCTTGTCCTGTATGAGATGATGTCATGTGACCTCATTGTCCTGTATGAGATGATGTCATGTGACCTCATTGTCCTGTATGAGATGATGTCATGTGACCTCATTGTCCTGTAGGAGATGATGTCATGTGACCTCCTTGTCCTGTAGGAGATGATGTCATGTGACCTCATTGTCCTGTAGGAGATGATGTCATGTGACCTCATTGTCCTGTAGGAGATGATGTCATGTGACCTCATTGTCCTGTAGGAGATGATGTCATGTGACCTCATTGTCCTGTATGAGATGATGTCATGTGACCTCATTGTCCTGTAGGAGATGATGTCATGTGACCTCATTGTCCTGTAGGAGATGATGTCATGTGACCTCATTGTCCTGTATGAGATGATGTCATGTGACCTCATTGTCCTGTATGAGATGATGTCATGTGACCTCATTGTCCTGTATGAGATGATATCATGTGACCTCATTGTCCTGTATGAGATGATGTCATGTGACCTCATTGTCCTGTATGAGATGATGTCATGTGACCTCATTGTCCTGTATGAGATGATGTCATGTGACCTCATTGTCCTGTATGAGATGATGTCATGTGACCTCATTGTCCTGTATGAGATGATGTCATGTGACATGGGTCATTATCCTGCTGGAAGTATCATCAGAAGATGGCTCCACTGTGGTCATAAAGGGACGGACATAGTAACAATACTCAGGCTGTGGGGTTTATACAGGATCAATAGGTACTAAGGGGCCCAAAGTACCCAGAGGTGTCAGCAGAGAGCACTGTGCTCAGACTGGAAAGAACTACACAACTTCCCCTGGAGAATACAGTAGCTGATAAGTACTGGAAGGTTTAAGATTTTTATACAGAAGTAATTTATAAATCTGTAGAACTTTCTGGAACCAGTTGATTTGAAAAATAATAATAATAATAATAATAATAATAAATTCCACCGGAGTAACCCTTTAAGGCCAAAATGGGCTGCGTCCTTAAGGGGTTATAGGGACAATCCAGAAAAACATAGCCGCTTTCTTCCAGAAACAGCGCCAACCTTTTCCTCAGGTTGTGTGCAGTATTGCAGATTTACCCCATTAAAGTGAATGAAGCCGAGTTGTAATGCCACACACAACCTGAGGACAGGGGTGGCGCTGTTTTTGGAAGAAATCACCTTCTCTCTTCTTGTCATCAGTGAGCCTTTATTGTTTCTTGCAAAATGCGTCGCGGTCACGTGGTCTTCTCTGATGATCACCTGACCAAGACTTATTCTCAAACCTCTTAGGAAATAAGAGGTCCGGGCATGCTGGGAGTTGTAGTTTTGCCCAAGCTGGAGGAGCACAGTTTGGAGACCACTGTTTTAGGGCGTTCAGCGGATATTCAGATATATATATATATATACAATGTATTTGTCGCCTCCGTTGAAGCGCAAAAGATGAAATACGCTGCAGATCTGCGACAATTCTGCTTCTTCCCCCGGCAGGACGCTCTCGGCGAATCTTACACCGGCCCCTGTGCCAACTTTCTGCCATTATTCCCGGCATCTAATTCATCTTGTGGCCGCGGTTTAATGATCACGTATATTATCCGGCTGACAAAGTGGCTTAGGGGAAGTCATTCAATAATTCAGCCTCTAAATATCAACAAGCGTGGGGGTGACAGGAGTAATAAAGGAGGAACGGATCAGTCAATCAGGAGGGGGTGACAGGAGTAATAAAGGAGGAATGGATCAGTCAATCAGGAGGGGAGGGGGTGACAGGAGTAATAAAGGAGGAACGGATCAGTCAATCAGGAGGGGGTGACAGGAGTAATAAAGGAGGAATGGATCAGTCAATCAGGAGGGGAGGGGGTGACAGGAGTAATAAAGGAGGAACGGATCAGTCAATCAGGAGGGGGTGACAGGAGTAATAAAGGAGGAATGGATCAGTCAATCAGGAGGGGAGGGGGTGACAGGAGTAATAAAGGAGGAATGGATAAGTCAATCAGGAGGGGAGGGGGTGACAGGAGTAATAAAGGAGGAATGGATCAGTCAATCAGGAGGGGAGGGGTGACAGGAGTAATAAAGGAGGAACGGATCAGTCAATCAGGAGGGGAGGGGGTGACAAGAGTAATAAAGGAGGAACGGATCAGTCAATCAGGAGGGGAGGGGGTGACAGGAGTAATAAAGGAGGAACGGATCAGTCAATCAGGAGGGGAGGGGGTGACAGGAGTGATAAAGGAGGAACAGATCAGTCAATCAGGAGGGGAGGGGGTGACAGGAGTGATAAAGGAGGAATGGAACATCCTGGGAGTTGTAGTTTTGCAACAGCTGGAGGCACCCTGGTTGGGAAATACTGTCTTAAAAGGTAAAGCAGGGAGGTCAGGTACACAGCCGCCGTAGTCATCACCTCCATTACATCTGCTTATAGATGGATATTGAAGCGTAATTGCGAGTCCTTGTCCCCCGCTCCCCACAGCGACAATTCCAGCTCGTATACAATATTCATAGGAACATTCCGCTACAAGTGTCTCTGCTGCTTATTAGAGGGACCCCATAGTGCGATAAACGCGGCGCACGGGGCCCAAACACTCATTTATGTGGCCGGCGCCGGATAAAACACAATGGAGGAAGCGCCACTAAAAGCCGATTGCATTAACCATTTGGCACGAACATATGTTTAATAAAGCGGCGCGGTCATTGCGCTGTTAGAATAAGCCGTGATTCATTGCCGTGCGGAAATAAAAGAGACTCGCGCATAAATCAGGAGACTGTGCAAATGGACTCACAAGCTGCTCATATGTACACAGCTCAGTGACATCGCCTGCGGGCAACGGATGGTAAGAGAGCGCAGGCGGAAAACACCGGCGGTAATTCAACGTTTATGTAAGAGAATCCGGAGCGCCCGCGGTGCCCTGCTTTATATCTATTTTATCTCAATCTGTCATCACCATCTGACAATCTGCACAACAAGCCCAATGCCTGCATACATTACTGATCCTGAGTTATATCCTGTAGTGTACTGCAGGGCTGCACTCACTATTCTGCTGGAGAGGTCACTGTGTATATACATTACATTACTTATCCTGTACTGATCCTGAGTTATATCCTGTATTATACTCCAGAGCTGTACTCACTATTCTGCTGATGAGGTCACTGTGTACATACATTACATTACTTATCCTGTACTGATCCTGAGTTATATCCTGTATTATACCCCAGAGATGTACTCACTATTCTGCTGGTGAGGTCACTGTGTACATACATTACATTACTTATCCTGTACTGATCCTGAGTTATATCCTGTATTATACTCCAGAGCTGTACTCACTATTCTGCTGGTGAGGTCACTGTGTACATACATTACATTACTTATCCTGTACTGATCCTGAGTTATATCTTGTATTATACTCCAGAGCTGTACTCACTATTCTGCTGGTGAGATCACTGTGTACATACATTACATTACTTATCCTGTACTGATCCTGAGTTATATCCTGTATTATACTCCAGAGCTGCACTCACTATTCTGCTGGTGAGATCACTGTGTACATACATTACATTACTTATCCTGTACTGATCCTGAGTTATATCCTGTATTATACTCCAGAGCTGTACTCACTATTCTGCTGGTAAGATCACTGTGTACATACATTACATTACTTATCCTGTACTGATCCTGAGTTATATCCTGTATTATACTCCAGAGCTGTACTCACTATTCTGCTGGTGAGGTCACTGTGTACATACATTACATTACTTATCCTGTACTGATCCTGAGTTATATCCTGTATTATACTCCAGAGCTGTACTCACTATTCTGCTGGTGACGCCACTGTGTACATACATTACATTACTTATCCTGTACTGATCCTGAGTTATATCCTGTATTATACTCCAGAGCTGCACTCACTATTCTGCTGGTGAGGTCACTGTGTACATACATTACATTACTTATCCTGTACTGATCCTGAGTTATATCCTGTATTATACCCCAGAGCTGTACTCACGATTCTGCTGGTAAGGTCACTGTGTACATACATTACATTACTTATCCTGTACTGATCCTGAGTTATATCCTGTATTATACTCCAGAGCTGCACTCACTATTCTGCTGGTGAGGTCACTGTGTACATACATTACATTACATATCCTGTACTGATCCTGAGTTATATCCTGTATTATACCCCAGAGCTGTACTCACTATTCTGCTGGTGAGGTCACTGTGTACATACATTACATTACTTATCCTGTACTGATCCTGAGTTATATCCTGTATTATACTCCAGAGCTGTACTCACTATTCTGCTGGTGACGCCACTGTGTACATACATTACATTACTTATCCTGTACTGATCCTGAGTTATATCCTGTATTATACTCCAGAGCTGCACTCACTATTCTGCTGGTGAGGTCACTGTGTACATACATTACATTACATATCCTGTACTGATCCTGAGTTATATCCTGTATTATACCCCAGAGCTGTACTCACGATTCTGCTGGTAAGGTCACTGTGTACATACATTACATTACTTATCCTGTACTGATCCTGAGTTATATCCTGTATTATACTCCAGAGCTGTACTCACTATTCTGCTGGGGAGATCACTGTGTACATACATTACATTACTTTTCCTGTACTGATCCTGAGTTATATTAAGTATTATACCCCAGAGCTGTACTCACTATTCTGCTGGTGAGGTCACTGTGTACATACATTACATTACTTATCCTGTACTGATCCTGAGTTATATCCTGTATTATACTCCAGAGCTGTACTCACTATTCTGCTGGTGAGGTCACTGTGTACATACATTACATTACTTATCCTGTACTGATCCTGAGTTATATATCAGACAGGAGGCTCATATCTTATGCATTAATCTTTCTTTATTAATGCCCATAGCAGAACCTTTATAACTTCTTTTAATAAAGTTCAAACAAAGAATTTCAATCAAAAAACTACAACTCCCAGCAGTCCTAGTAATCCTGTAAGCCACGCCCAGGCTGGTGGCCCCTATATAATGGACTGCCCCAGGATGATCCTCCTCTTTCTTTCTGCTCATGGCAGCATACATACAGATAAGTCTCATGTAATATACTGTGTAACGTTGTATACTTGATATTTTGTACAGATACCCTAAGGTATCTTCTGTCCTATACACATATATATATTGTAATATATATATATATATATATATATATATATATGGTTCACTTTCCATTATTTCTTACTCTATACTTTCTTTCCCCTTCCTGTGTTGGGGTTATGTAGGCACCGGAGCCGTCCCTCCGGTTCTAATATCGCTGAATATTTCTCTTCTTTCCCTGTCAACCCCCCCCCCCCCATCCCTTCACCCGCTCGGCGCCATTTTACCTCTGCGCCCTTTTTTCTTCCTTCCTCCTCCTTCTTCTTCCCGCGCTCTTCGCGCGCGCGGGCAGGGGGGGCGGGTCCTCCTTCTTCCTTTCTTCGCACGTCTTTCGCTCCTGCTGACGTTGGCAGCGGGCGTTTCTGCGACGTCCTATCAGCTCCAGGGAGGTAGTCTCGCGAGACTTCATCCCTGGGGACTGGAGCTTATCGGTTTCTCCTCACACCGCAGCGCCAGTTACAGCGCGGACGGCGTAGAGGAAGGAGCCTGTAAGCAGTGTAGAGAGGGAATTTATTCCACTCTCCTAATTAGTGTTAGCCTTTGTAGTTATATATCCTTATAGTTATATATAGATATATTTATACCTACTTGTAAGACTCTCAACCATTTACCTCAGAAATACTGTATATTTATATATACTCATATTAAGTTAACCCCTTCATGGCTGAGGAACCTACAGATGCCCCCCTCAGAGGGGAGGTCTTCTCTACAGACTCAGCACAGTTTATGAGTGCAAGCCAGATTCAGGCCCTCATTAATCAGTCGGTCCAGGCAGCTCTGGCCTCAGTCACTGTGACCACTAAAGCCCAACAACCAGTGACTTTTCTACCGCTACCTTCGCAGGGTAGCGAACCGCCAATTAAGAAAGGGAAAGCGTCCCATAAACGCAAACATTCCATGGCGGCACATGACTCCCCGGCAGGGGAAGACAACAATATGCTCCAGGCAGCTCCAACCACGAGCTACCAACCCCAGCATCCCTCAGACACCACTCGACCCCTGGGCCCCAGGGAGATACATGTGAAGGGGCATAGATCCGCTAGACGGGCTAAACCCGACTCATTTGTCGACACCTCAGATGAGGACTCGTCGGATAATTCCAACGAGTCGGACCACTCCGAGTCTGAATCTTTTCATGATGATGCTGGGGACACGGCGATCACCACAGACGCCAACCCTGCAACGCAGGGCGAGGTCCTCCTAGATGCTCTAGGCGAACCATTCTTCCACCCAGACGGCATCTCTCATCCCCGTTCTGGTGAATGGACCCCCTTGCCTCACGTATCTAAATACGTAGAATCATGGGCACGTAAGTCCCTGGATAGGACTAGCCGAAATAAACTGAGAGCAGAGTGCCCTAGGCCCTTCATTCCTAGAAAGGCAGTAGCTACCCCAGAGGTAGACCCAATTCTAACTAAATATTTATTAAAATCTGGGAAATTCCCTAAGAAAGGGATTGAGAGGTCCTTTAAGTCAATACAGGACCGCATTCTAGACCTAATGGGTCCCCTCACGAAGATTTTGAACCTATCGGAGCAAGCAGCTGCAACTGATCAGCCTGTGGACCTCCAACAATTGCGAGGGTGGGCACAGAGAGCGGTCTGCCTAGCTGGCAGCGCTAATACTACTTGCTCCATAGAGAGGCGCCGATCAATATTGATGCGCCTGGATCCTCAATTGTCCCACCTGGCAGAATCTGAGCCTGGCCCCTCAGCAGAAGGCATGCTGTTTGGGGATTCCTTAATTAAGGACATTAACAAATTTGTAGGGCTTTTTACAAGCTTAGACAAAGCCCAGACGTCATTAAAAAAATCGGGGACCAATAAGGTTTTCCCTAAGGCCGGCAGAGGTAGAGGCCGATCTGCCGGCCGCACCCCATCCTATAGGCCACAGGGCAGAGCCCCTTCTCAGTTTCAATACGCGCAGGCTCCATCCTATCCCATGCCTGTGGCGCAACCAGCGCCCTTCTTTCCACCCCGGGGCAGACCCTGGCGCGGCCGCGGCGGACGTGGTTACCCTCGATCCAGACCTCCTACCGGTGAGTACACCTTTCACTCCTCTTGCTCATATTCCTGTGGGGGGGCGCCTGAGGTATTTTATCCACGCTTGGTCTGCGATTACGGCAGACGCGTGGATTCTACAGACAGTAGCGGGATTTCTCATAGACCTCCAGTCACTACCGGTTCTAAATGTTATCCCCCCCCTATTCGATTTGCAAACCAAAACGTTACCCTCATAGACAAGGAGTTGCGAGACCTCCTAGCCAAGCAGGCGGTCATGGAGGTGGAACCCTCCTCTCCGGGCTTCGTAAGCAACCTCTTTTTAGTAAAAAAGAAAGGGGGTGGTTATCGTCCTGTGATCAACCTCCGGGACTTGAACCAACATGTCAAGTATCGACATTTCAAAATGGAGGGCATTCACTTCCTTCGGGATCTTCTTCAGCCGGGAGACTGGCTTGTGAAAATAGACTTGAAGGACGCCTACCTCACCGTCCCGATTCACAGGGAATCACAACACCTACTTCGATTCCTCTGGAGGGACCGAATGTGGCAGTTTACTTGCCTTCCATTCGGTCTATCCTCCGCCCCGTGGTGTTTCACAAAACTCATGAAACCCGTGGTGGCGTCTTTAAGGAGCCGAGGTGTTCGTCTGATCATTTATCTAGACGATCTCCTCATCATGGCTTATTCCAAATCTCAAGCATATCTCCACATGACATGGACGATGTCATTGTTACAAGGGCTGGGATTCATAATCAACCTAGAGAAATCTATTCTACTCCCAGCCCAAGAGATGGAGTTCTTGGGATTTCTGGTGGACACCAATCAGGCCGTCCTCCGTCTTCCCAAGTCAAAACTTACCCTAATCCGCAAAGAGATCAGGGCAGTCCTACGAAAGGGTTGTTTATCCTTACGTGCGCTAGCGCGTCTGGTGGGTTTCCTAGCGGCTTCTATCCAGGCCATCTTCCCGGCCCCGCTTCACTACAGGGCCCTACAGAGGCTCAAGATCATGCATCTGAGACAGGGTCTCAGATATGCGGACGAGGTTCCCCTCTGCCCGGAGACCACCGAGGAATTACGATGGTGGCTTCGTCATGCCGTAGAGTGGAACGGCAAGACCATTTTCAATTCCAGTCCGGACGTTATCATAGAGTCGGACGCGAGTCGACGGGGTTGGGGTGCCCGGTACGGAAGCTCCTCCACAGGAGGGACATGGTCCGCATCCGAAGCCACTCTTCACATCAATGCATTGGAACTCTTAGCGGCGTTTTTCGCCGTCAGGAGTCTCATACCACACGCGTCCAATTGCTGTGTATTACTGCGCATGGACAATGTGGCAGCGGTGCAATACGTCAACCGCTTAGGGGGCACCAAATCGAGAGTCCTGGCGAACGTCGCGAAGGACTTCTGGCACTTCTGCCTAGCCCGCGAAATAATCCCGATCGCGGAGTATATCCCCGGGGTCTCCAATATGGTTGCCGACTGGAATTCCCGCTATCTGCTCGATTTCAGCGATTGGCGACTGGATCGTTCCATTTTTCTTCAGCTGAGGCTACTTTGGGGTCCGTTCCACTTGGATCTATTCGCCTCGCGCCTCAATCGCCAGCTACCCCACTTTTTCAGCTGGAGGCCGGACCCGGAGGCGTACGCGGTCGACGCGTTCCGCCAAATCTGGCCGAAAGGCACGCATTATGCGTTTCCCCCCTTCCGGTTGATTTCCAGGGTCCTCTTACAAATAGCGAACTCGAATACGACGGTGGTGCTGATCACCCCCTGGTGGCCGACACAACCGTGGTTTCCCCTCCTTCTGGGGATGTCGGTGGATTATCCCAGATTGATTCCCCACTTTCCACAGCTACTCACCAATCCGACCAAGGGTCTTCACCCCCTAGTTCTGGAGGGCAACCTGCCTCTCCTGGCGTGGTTGGTTTCGGGATCCCAGATGCAGATAGCGACCTTTCAAAGTCAGCTAGGGATCTCCTCGCCTTGGCCTGGGCCCCCGGGACTAGATCGGCATATCGATCAGCCTGGAGACTCTGGGTGCGTTGGTGTGATCAACGACAGGTTGATCCCGTACAGGCACCTGTATCAGTAGTGGTGAATTACTTGGCTGATTCGTTTGAATCCGGCAAGTCCTATAGCTCCATTAACGTCTATCGGTCGGCTATCTCAGCCTACCACTGCCCGGTAGATTCCTTGCCGGTTGGTAAACACCCGCTGGTGTGTAGACTTTTGAGAGGCGTAAAGTTTCAACGACCTCTGCGGCCCAGGTACCAAACCACCTGGGATGTTTCCAAGGTTCTTGACATGTTTTCCACCTGGGAAGACAACATCGATCTTTCCCTAAAATTGTTGTCCTTTAAACTAACGGTGCTCTTGTGCTTGGTGTCCGTCAAAAGGGTGTCGGACGTGAAGGCCCTAGACATTTCTAGGCGACAATTTTCGCCTCAGGGAGTTAGTTTTTCGGTGGTCCGTAGGACCAAGACCGGTATTCATTCGGTCTTCTACCCGTTTTTTCCGGATCATCCGCGGCTTTGTGTTGTCCGTTGCCTACAGGCCTACGAATCGCAGACTGCCGCCTTGCGTTCCTTGAATTCTCCCCAACTTCTTGTCTCTTACGTTAAACCGCATCTCCCGGTTTCGTCAGCCACGCTGGCACGTTGGGTGCGTTCCGCCATGGCACTGGCAGGCATAGACGTTTCCCTGTTTGGTGCTCATTCCACCAGGGGAGCAATGGCTACTAAGGTAGTCTCTTCAGGGGGCTCCCTTTCCGACCTTTTGATGGCGGCAGATTGGTCTTCTGAGACCACTTTTCGCCATTTCTACTTCAGGCCGGAGGAACATATTTCCATGTCGGTCTTATGACAGTTTACGTATCTTATGTATTGATGTATCATTATGAACTGTTAGCTTTGAACTTGCATAAGATATGAGCCTCCTGTCTGATATATAAATCTAGATTTTCCTAGCTTGTGACGGAAAATATTAGTTATATGAAGACAGGAGGCGAGTATCTTCCCTCCCGACCCAACCCTGTGATGGATGTCTTTATCTGTTCCCAGGTTACTGAAAAACGGAGACGTGTCCGTGTTGGTGATTGACCTGGTCGAGCAGTTGACGTTTGTCTTCATCCCCTGTTGGGATGACGTTCCTCCGATACCATCCCCGTTGGGATGGATCCGTTGGTGATGTTCCAGATCTGAAGTCGGAGTATGCGGGCCGGCTGGCCGAAGACTCGTGTGGCGGTGCGGTTCTCCGGATGGCTATCGTGCTTCCAGTGTTGCTGAGGTTGTCGCATCAAGAAAGAGGAGGATCATCCTGGGGCAGTCCATTATATAGGGGCCACCAGCCTGGGCGTGGCTTACAGGATTACTAGGACTGCTGGGAGTTGTAGTTTTTTGATTGAAATTCTTTGTTTGAACTTTATTAAAAGAAGTTATAAAGGTTCTGCTATGGGCATTAATAAAGAAAGATTAATGCATAAGATACTCGCCTCCTGTCTTCATATAACTAATATTTTCCGTCACAAGCTAGGAAAATCTAGATTTATATCCTGTATTATACTCCAGAGCTGTACTCACTATTCTGCTGGTGAGGTCACTGTGTACATACATTACATTACTTATCCTGTACTGATCCTGAGTTATATCCTGTATTATACTCCAGAGCTGTACTCACTATTCTGCTGGTGAGGTCACTGTGTACATACATTACATTACTTATCCTGTACTGATCCTGAGTTATATCCTGTATTATACCCCAGAGCTGTACTCACTATTCTGCTGGTGAGGTCACTGTGTACATACATTACATTACTTATCCTGTACTGATCCTGAGTTATATCCTGTATTGTACTCCAGAGCTGTACTCACTATTCTGCTGGTGGGGTCACTGTGTACATACATTACATTACTTATCCTGTACTGATCCTGAGTTATATCCAGTATTATACCCCAGAGCTGTACTCACTATTCTGCTGGTGAGGTCACTGTGTACATACATTACATTACTTATCCTGTACTGATCCTGAGTTATATCCTGTATTATACTCCAGAGCTGTACTCACTATTCTGCTGGTGAGGTCACTGTGTACATACATTACATTACTTATCCTGTACTGATCTTGAGTTATATCCTGTATTATACCCCAGAGCTGTACTCACTATTCTGCTGGTGAGGTCACTGTGTATATACATTACATTACTTATCCTGTACTGATCCTGAGTTATATCCTGTATTATACCCCAGAGCTGTACTCACTATTCTGCTGGTGAGGTCACTGCGTATATACATTACATTACTTATCCTGTACTGATCCTGAGTTATATCCTGTATTATACTCCAGAGCTGTACTCACTATTCTGCTGATGAGATCACTGTGTACATACATTACATTACTGATCATGTACTGATCCTGAGTTATATCCTGTATTATACCCCAGAGCTGTACTCACTATTCTGCTGGTGAGGTCAGTGTGTACATATATTACATTACTTATCCTGTACTGATCCTGAGTTATATCCTGTATTATACTCCAGAGCTGTACTCACTATTCTGCTGGTGAGGTCACTGTTTGGCCTTTATTTACAGATAGGGGGCGCTGCTCCTCAGACCTAAGTGTTACAGACAGAATCTGCATTTCCAGCGGGGAGAACACCTGAAGGACTCCGCTCGACCTCCATTCTCCGCTCCCATATGCTCAGTGTCCAGGAATAGACTCCGTTCAGCAGAAATTAATAAGGTGTGAACTCCGTCTACCGCGCAGAGGTGACAGCGGTGAAGATGAGGAGGAATGGCCGCTGGGTAATGAGAATTGTTATCAGGGTGGAAAGACATTACCGCTGAATATTATGCCTCCAGATCATCCAGATCTTATACCTGAGAGAGTATCACACATGATAGGCTTGGATACATCAGCTCAGTTAGTATCACATGATAGGCTTAGATACACCTGCTCAGTCAGTATCACACGATAGGCTTAGATACATCAGCTCAGTCAGTACTATATTACATATGATAGGGTTACATACACCAGCCCAGTAAGTATATCACGTGATAGGCTTAGATACATCAGCTCAGTCAGTACTATATTACATATGATAGGGTTACATACACCAGCCCAGTAAGTATATCACGTGATAGGCTTAGATACATCAGCTCAGTCAGTACTGTATCACACATTATAGATTTAAATACACCAACTCAGTCAGTATCACACATGATAGACTTAGATTCATCAGTTCAGTCAGTATCACACATGATAGGTTTAGATACACCAGCTCAGTCATCACTGTATCCCACATAATAGGTTTTGATTCACCAGCTTAGACAGTATGATACATAGTAAGCTTAGATACACCAATTCAGTCAGTATCACACATAATAGGCTTAGATACACCAAATTAAACAGTATCACACATAATAGACTTAGATACACCTGCTCAGTCAGTACTGTATTACACAATATAGGTTTGAATACACCAACTCAGTCAGTATCACACATGATAGGCTTAGATACACCAGCTTAAACAGTATCACACATAATAGATTTAGATACACCTGCTCAGTTAGTCCTGTATCACACATGATGGGTTTAGATACACCAACCCAGTCAGTATCACACAATATAGGCTTAGATACACCAGCTCAGTTAGTCATGTATCACACATGATAGGCTCAGATACACCAGATCAGTCAGTATAACACATGGTAGGCTTAGATATAACAGCTCACCGTTAGTATCACATCTAAAAGATTTAGATACACTGGCTCCCTATCTCAAACAGAATCACACATAGTAGGCTTAGATACACTGTCAAATACACTTAGAGTATCACACATGAGAGCCTTAGATACTGTATCTTAGGAGACAGTATCACACAGATTTATTTAGAAACACTGGCTAAACACGGTATCACACAAGAGGCTTAGATATGGCTTCGGAGCAGACAGTATTACACATGAGAAGCTTAGATACACTGGCCCAGAGATAGTATCACGCATGAAAGATTAGAGATACAGTGTCTTAGCGGACAGTGGTGTCCCGGTACTGTATAGTATACCGTACCTTGTATGGTGGTCCCCAAATCCAGAGTTACTCTGTTCCGGCAGGGTCCTCCTGATGGGATAGCCCCTAGTCACCTCTTCCTTCTTTAATTTTGTGATGTTTACATGTATATTTAATTGTGTATATAGTGTCGCAGGACCTTCGGTCACGTGACTAATGTTAATTCTCTTAGAGTATGTTGAAGGACCTTCCTAGGTCACATGTGTGGTCACATGTCTAGACCAGAATTCCTTGTAAAGTGACTGACAGATGGTCTGGACCAATGAGCTCAGGGCCAGCCCCTGCCCATATAAGGGAGCGTCCAGCCAATCCTCGCTCTCTTGGGTTCCGGACTAGCAGAGATCCGTGCAACATACAAAGACAAGACCAGGCCGAAGCCTGATAATACCGCAACCTACCAAATCGTGAGTTACAATACAACTCCCTGCTAAAATCCGCGTGACTGCTGGACCTAAACTCAATCCCCTAAATCCAGCGGAACAGAGCATATAAATCTCCTGAGCTTAAGAGTCACAAGGTCCCAACCAACTGTCAGGATCCTCATAGACTCTGATTGTAAAAAGACTGTTCCTGTTTAATTCTGCATAAAACCTGCAGTAAATGTTCCAACAGTTTTCTGAAACCTCCGGTTGTGGACAATCCTTTATTATTCCTCCCTATCGCTCTTGGGACAGGTGGTGATAGGACAAGCATATACAGAGGACCCCTCACCCTGGCGTCATGAGTGTTAAGGGTTAACCAAACACCCTTTAGTCACTGCACAGCTACACTCCATATACCCTACACCCCCACAAGCTTCCCACAATAAGCTTAGATACAGCAGCTCAGCAGAAAATATCACACATGATAAAATTAGATACATCAGCTGTGTGAACTGTGTCAACCATGATAAGCTTAGATACAGCAGCAAAGAGTATACTACTACACACCACAGAATTAGATACACTGGATCACACATGAAAGGCTTAGATACTGTTTCTTAGCAGACAGTATCACACAGGAGAGGCTTAGATATGGTGTCTAAGCAAACATGAGAGGCTTAGATATTGTTTCTTAGCAGACAGTATCACACAAGAGAGGCTTAGATATTGTTTCTTAGTGAACAGTATCACACATGAAAGGCTTAGATACTGTTTCTTAGCAGACAGTATCACACATGAGAGGCTTAGATACTGTTTCTTAGTGGACAGTATCAAACAAGATAGGCTTAGATATGGTGTCTAAGCAAACAGTATCACACATAAGAGGCTTAGATACTGTTTCTCAGCAGACAGTATCACTCATCTGCTTACATACACTGGCTCAACGGACAGTATCAAATGTAAGAAGCTTAGATACAGCAGCTCAGCAGACAGTATTACACGTGCAGGGCAGGTGCAAGGATTTTTGGCTACACAGGCGAAGGTGTTGGCGCCCTTAGGCAGCTGCCTTAACTGCCTTATGGTAGCGCTGGTACCGCACACATAAGATATTAGATACACAGGCTGTGAAGACCGTATCACACATGATAGACTTGGATACAGAAGTTCAGTAAACAGTGTCACATGTGATAGGCTTAGGTATAGCAGCTAAGACAGTGTTTGCCAACCAGGGTTCCTCCAGCTGTTGCAATACTATGACTCCCAGCATGCCCGGACAGCCGAAGGCTGTCCGGGCATGCTGGGAGTTGTAGTTTTGCAACAGCTGGAACCACCCTCGTTGGGAAACACTGAGCTAAGAAAAAACAGTTTCACATAATTTACTCTGGCTCAGCAAACAGAATCACACATAACAGGCTTAGATACCGCAGTTTAGATACAGGCGTTCCACAGACAGTATCACAGAACTTACCTAGCTATCCTAATAATATCCCATATGATCGTCTTAGATACAGCAGCTCCACAACAGGGAGTTTTACACATGACAGGTTTGGATACAGCAGCTCAGCAGCCAGTATCACACACAATAGGCTTAGATACAGTATATGAATGTTTCCCCCATCTTCTGGTACCCCACATAACCTTATTATCCACTTCCCCTCTTTATCAGTCTGGAATAAAAAATAAAAAAAACATTTGGTGATTTACACGTTTTTGTGGCGGCGGCGGCAGGAATATTACAGGCAGGCTGGAGTTTTGCGCGGCGTTTGGGCCCGGTATTTGCTGGATGTAATGTAGGTCAGGGCGAAATTAAATTTTTAAGCAGAATTGATCAAAAAGTTGATCTGAGACAACCCTGAAGAGATGGAAGATTGTGGAGAGCTGACAGGGAGCGTCGCGCCGCGACATAAATCCCTCTCCGCGCTCCTCACACCGCCGCCATAAGAAGTTTAGCTCATTTAAATAAGAAATGAAATCCAATAGGATATGCTAATCTAGAAGAACAGCCGGGAACGGAGAACGGGCCCAGATCTGCCTGAGCGTCCTCCGGGGGTATACATTATATATGACACCTCTCCGCACTATGGCTGCCCTCTCATGGGGTCACCCGGTCACCACTGAAGGGGTTATCCAGGATTGGATAAACAGAGATGATTTTTTTCCCCAAAACAGCGCCACCCCGTCCTCAGGTTGTGTGCCGTATTGCAGCTCATTTCTGCTGAAGTAAATAGAACTAAGTTGTAGTACCGCACACAACCTGAGGATAGGGGTGGCGCTGTTTTTGGAAGCTTTTAGCTCTGTTTTACTATTAATTTATAACCCCTTAAAGCAGTGTTTCCCAACCAGGACACCTCCAGCTGTTGCAAAACTGCAACTCCCAGCATGCCATCACTATATATGACACCTCTCTGCTCTATGGCTGCCCATCAGACAGACTCCTCATATCCTGCTTCTCATGGGGTCACCCTGTCACCACTGAAGGGGTTATCTAGGATTGGATAAACAGAGATGATTTTTTTCCCCCAAAACAGCGCCACCCCGTCCTCAGGTTGTGTGCGGTATTGCAGCTGATTTCTGCTGAAGTAAATGGAACTAAGTTGTAGTACCGCACACAACCTGAGGATAGGGGTGGCGCTGTTTTTGGAGGCTTTTAGCTCTGTTTTACTATTAATTTATAACCCCTTAGAGCAGTGTTTTCCAGCCAGGACACCTCCAGCTGTTGCAAAACTACAACTCCCAGCACATGCCATCACTATATATGACACCTCTCCGCACTATGGCTGCCCATCAGACAGACTCCTCGTATCCTGCTTCTCATGGGGTCACCCTGTCACCACTGAAGGGGTTATCTAGGATTGGATAAACAGAGATGATTTTTTTCCCCCAAAACAGCGCCACCCCGTCCTCAGGTTGTGTGCGGCATTGCAGCTCATTTCTGCCAGCCAACGGCTGTCCGGGCATGCTGGGAGTTGTAGTTTTGCAACAGCTGTACATGAAATAGTCAGGATTATTCAGATCCTTATTAAAAATAATAATTGCGGCGAATATAAATGATGTTCCCGTCCGCTCGCTATTTCGCAAACAGCTGTAAACAAGACTCCCAACGGCGAGTTCCCAACTTTCGCGTCCTCGGCCGCCATAACGGCTGGATGAACAATCGTAATAATAGGCAAGGTTAATTTCTTCCATTATTTATGCTTTACCAACTCTCCAGACAGAAGTAGCTGATCTCAGATCATCCGAAAGGACGGCACTGCCCCCCTCCCCCCCCCCCCCCCCCCCAACGCCAACGACTAACCCCCCCCCCACACACAAACGCACCGCCTCCTATAATTCCCTACATCCTATTTTGTTTCAGATTTGCGCGATCACCACAAATAATCATAAATACGGAATCATTACAATCCCCCGGAGGAGGATTCGGTGTCACCGGCTGCTTCGTAATTACACGTGAATTATCCGGGGCTCGTAAGAAATCCTAATTATGGCGCCGTCGGGTTAACGCTATCATTGCTGGAAAGCACTGGGAATGTGTATTCATTCGTTGTATTCAATGTTCTCCGTTGATTAGAAAATGTAGGCTGCTTTTTTTTTCCTAAAAAAAAACAGCACCACCCCTGTTCTCAGGTTGTGTGCGGTATTACAACTCCGCATACGGCCTAAGAACAACCCCCTAACTCTTTAACCCCTTCCTGACACTCCACATACTGTATATATGCATTTGATTGCATGGCGCGGCCTCATAGGGCTGAAGTTCCTTCATATGTGGCGGGTGTCGGCTGCTTTCTGCAGCTGACACCAGCCATCAAGGGGCATGCTGGGAGTTGTAGTTTTGCAAGAGCATAACATAAAATAGTCACGCGACCCCTTTAAGACTTCAAGTTGCACACAGAACGCCATTAGCAGGAATGCCTCTTGGGTGACATTTGCGCCGAGCCGTCTCAGCAGATGTTGATCTCTTGTGAATATTAATAATCGATGAGCGATTTATTCGTATTTACCGCGCAGATGGCAATTTATTTTGCGTGATTTACGTTCGTCATTAAGAATCTGTCGGCCTCCAAAATGTCAGGATGCTAATTTTTAAGAGGAGAACCTCGCTCCCTCCCCCCCCCCCCCCAATCCAAATCTGCTGCAGACGTATAACAGGCGAGAGGATTGAAAAGTTTTCGCTTCTAAATGTCGCCGTTGAGTGACGGCGCGGTTGGCTTTATATTTAAATACCTGGACACAACAGCAATAACAGGGAGATTAACCCTTGTCTGACCCACCATGTGATTAAAAGGGAAAAGTGATGCATATGACGTCAACAGTATTGTCTACCGTATTACGGAGAATTTTTCGCAAATACGGTTGCGTTTTTTTGGTTATAGTGAAATGCATTAGTGCAGGACATAAAATAATGACACACAGAACACAACATGAGTGGCTATCAGGGGTCCAGTCATATATAACTCATAGAACATCCCTTTCATGTCATTTTCTAAGGGATTGTCCAGTGAAAGAACCTCAGGGGCGGGTTTATGCAAATATATGTAGTGAGTTAAAGGAGAATTACGGGATTGAAAATTTTATCCCCTATCCTAAGGATAGGGGATAAGTTTCAGATCGCGGGGGGTCCGACCGCACGGGGCCGCGGCTCTCTGCATAGAGAGTGCGTGTCGACCACCGCACGAGGCGGCGGCTGACACGCGCCCTCCATTTACTGCTATGGGAGAGCCGAAGCCCTGCCTTCGGCAATTTCCGGCTTTCCCATAGCAGTGTATGGAGGGGGCGTGTCGGCCACTGCTTCGTGCGGTGGTCAACACGCCCTCTCTAACCAGAGAGCCAGGGCCCCGTACGGGAGATCGTGGGTGGCCCCAGCGGTCGGACCCCCCGCGATCTTAAACTTATCCCCTATCCTTAGGATAGGGGATACATTTTTCAATCCCGTAGTTCTCCTTTAAGAAGAGTTGTGGGCGTTCTTGCATAGATAGGGTGCAGATTGAATGTCCTGCCATCGGGACTTAATAATATCTGAATATTCCCATTTGCATGGGTTTGTGTAGTGTAATGGACCTCAGGGGCGGGTTTATGCAAATATCTGCCCTAAGACTAATTCTGAGAGTGACTGTGGGCATTCTTGCATGGATGGGGTGGATTATTTATTGTGCAAATGGGGATTCATATACAGGGAGAGACATGGAGGCAGTACTATCTGTATTTACATCATATACAAGGAGAGACATGGAGGCAGTACTATCTGCATCTACATCATATGCAGGCAGAGAAATGGAGGAAGTACTATCTGTATCTACATCATATACAGGGACAGACATGAGGCAGTACTATCTGTATCTACATAGTATACAGGGAGAGACAGGTAAGCTGTACTATCTGTATCAACATCATATACAGGAAGAAACTAGGAGGCAGTACTATCTAAATCAAAATTACATAGAGGGAAAGACATGGAGGCAGTAATATATCCATTTACATTGTATACAAGGAGAGACATGGAGGCAGTACTATCTGTATCTACATAGTAAATAGGGAGAGACAGGTAAGCTGTACTATCTGTATCAACATCATATACAGGAAGAAACAAGGAGGCAGTACTATCTAAATTACATACAGGGAAAGACATGGAGGCAGTAATATCTCCATTTACATTGTATACAAGGAGAGACATGGAGGCAGTACTATCTATATCTACATTGTATACAGGGAGAGACATGGAGGCAGTACTATCTGTATCTATATTGTATACAGGCAGAGACAAGGAGGCAGTACTATCTGTATCTACATCATATACAATTAGAGGCATGAAGGCAGTTCTATCTGTATCTACATCATATACAGGCAGAGACATGGAGGCAGTACTATCTGTATCTACATCATATACAGGCAGAGACATGGAGACAGTACTATCTGTATCTATATCATATACAAGGAGAGACATGGAGGCAGTACTATCTGTATCTACAACATACATAGGGACAGGGAGATGCAGTACTATCTGTATCTACATCATATACAGGCAGAGACATGGAGGCAGTACTATCTGTATCTATATTGTATACAGGGAGAGACATGGAGGCAGAACTATCTGTATCTACAACATACATAGGGACAGGGAGATGCAGTAATATCTGTATCTACATCATATACAGGGAGAGACATGGAGGCAGTACTATCTGTATCTACATCATATACAGGCAGAGACATGGAGGCAGTACTATCTGTATCTATATTGTATTCAGGGAGAGACATGGAGGCAGTACAACTGTATCTACATCGTATACAGTGAGGCAGTACTATCTGTATCTAAATCATATACAGGGACAGACATGGAGGCAGTACTATCTGTATCTACATAGTATACAGGGAGAGACAGGTAAGCTGTGCTATCTGTATCAACATCATATACAGGAAGAAACAAGGAGGCAGTACTATCTAAATCGAAATTACATACAGGGTAAGACATGGAGGCAGTAATATCTCCATTTCCATTATATACAAGGAGAGACATGGAGGCAGTACTATCTGTATCTACATTGTATACAGGGAGAGACATGGAGGCAGTACTATCTGTATCTACATCATATACAGGCAGAGACACTGAGGCAGTACTATCTGTATCTACATTAAATACAGGTAGAGACATGAAGACAGTACTATCTGTATCTACATCATATACAGGGAGAGACATGGAGGCAGTACTATCTGTAGCTACATCATATACAAGGAGAGACATGGAGGCAGTTCTATCTGGATCTACATCATATACAGTGAGGCAGTACTATCTGTATCTACATCATATAAAGGGAGAGACATGGAGGCAGTACTATCTGTATTTACATCATATACAGGCAGAGAGAGGGAGGAGGTACTATCTGTATCTACATCATATAAGGGGAGAGACATGGAGGCAGTACTATCTGTATGTATATCATGTAAAGGGAGAGACAGGGAGGCAGTAATATCTGTATCTACATCATATACAGGGGGTAGTACTATCTGTATCTACATCATATACAGGCAGAGACAGGGAGGCAGTACTATCTGTATCTACATGATATACAGGGAGGCAGTACTATCTGTAGCTACATCATATACAGGCAGAGACATGGAGGCAGTACTATCTGTATCTACATCATATACAGGGAGAGACATGGAGGCAGTACTATCTGTGTCTACATCGTATACAGGCAGAGACAGGGAGGCAGTACTATCTGTATCTACAACATACATAGGGACGGGGAAGCAGTACTATCTGTATCAACATCATATACAGGCAGAGACATGGAGGCAGTACTATCTGTATCTACATCATTTACAGGGAGAGACATGGAGGCAGTACTATCTGTAGCTACATCATATACAAGGAGAGACATGGAGGCAGTTCTATCTGGATCTACATCATATACAGTGAGGCAGTACTATCTGTATCTACATCATATAAAGGGAGAGACATGGAGGCAGTACTATCTGTATTTACATCATATACAGGCAGAGAGAGGGAGGAGGTACTATCATATAAGGGGAGAGACATGGAGGCAGTACTATCTGTATGTATATCATGTAAAGGGAGAGACAGGGAGGCAGTAATATCTGTATCTACATCATATACAGGGGGTAGTACTATCTGTATCTACATCATATACAGGCAGAGACAGGGAGGCAGTACTATCTGTATCTACATGATATACAGGGAGGCAGTACTATCTGTAGCTACATCATATACAGGCAGAGACATGGAGGCAGTACTATCTGTATCTACATCATATACAGGGAGAGACATGGAGGCAGTACTATCTGTGTCTACATCGTATACAGGCAGAGACAGGGAGGCAGTACTATCTGTATCTACAACATACATAGGGACGGGGAAGCAGTACTATCTGTATCAACATCATATACAGGCAGAGACATGGAGGCAGTACTATCTGTATCTACATCATTACAGGGAGAGACATGGAGGCAGTACTATCTGTATCTACATCATATACAGGCAGAGACATGGAGGCAGTACTATCTGTATCTACATCATTTACAGGGAGAGACATGGAGGCAGTACTATCTGTATCTACATCATTTACAGGGAGAGACATGGAGGCAGTACTATCTGTATCTACATCATATACAGGGAGAGACATGGAGGCAGTACTATCTGTATCTACATCATATACAGGGAGAGACATGGAGGCAATACTATCTGTATCTACATCATATACAGGGAGAGACATGGAGGCAGTAATATCTGTGCCTACCTGATATTTTTATATAGATAGTTCTCTGTTGTGTATTGCAGATACAAAGTATTCCAGGCTTTGCCCTTTGTCGGGATAGAAGACTCTTATGTTGTATTTCGGTTATACACAAGGGGACGGTCAATGGAACTTTTGCAATTATGTTGCTTTGGGCAAAAATATAAAGCGATCGATGAAGGTGAAATTCAGTATCCGATCAATAAGAATGTACTGAGAGCAGACTCCTTACGTCTGTTCTCTACAAGGGGGACACATCGTTTTCTTCATAGACTGTAACAATGTATAATCTAGGACGAACCGGCGGTAAAAATCATTCCAAAGCATAACCCCAACCTACTAATCCTAACCCAACCCACAACCAGTGCTCTCCAAACTGAGGAGCTGAAGCTGTTGCAAAACTACAGCTCCCAGCATGCCCGGACAGCCGTTGGCTGTCCGGGCATGCTGGGAGTTGTAGTTTTGCAACAGCTTCAGCTCCACAGTTTTGAGACCACTATCCTTACCGAATCCTAACCCTACTAATATGAACCTAACCCTGCTAACCCTAACCTAGTGGTCTCCAAACTTTGGACCTCCAATTGTTGCAAAACAGAAACTCCCAGCATGCCCAGACAGACATTGTTTGGGGGTTAGTAGGGTAAGGTTTAGGTTAGAACAGTGGTCTCCAAACTGCAGACCTCCAACTGTTGCAAAATTAAAACTCCCATTGTCTGTCTGGACATGCTGGGAGTTGTAGTTTTGCAACAGCTGGAGGTCTGCATTTTGGAGACCACTGCCCTTAACCAACCCTAATCCTACTAACTATAACCTAACAAACCCTACTAACCCTAACCTAACCAACCCTACTAACCCAACCCTACCACTACTAAGCTAACCCTAATCCTACTAGCCCTAACCCTACTAACCCTTACCCAGCCATAAACCCTACTAACCCTAATCAAACCCTATCCCAACACTAATCCAACCATAACTTAACCCAATGTACCCTAACCCTGCTCATCCTAACCTACCCAACCCTAACCCTAGAAATCCTAATCCAGCCTTAGCCTAACCTACCTTACTAACCCCCAACCAATCCCTAACTCTACTAACCCAACCCTATCCTAACATTAACTCTACTAACTTTTACCCCACCCTTACCCTACCAACTCTAACCCAACCGTAACCTTACTAATCCCATCCCAACCCTACTAACCCTAATCTATCCATAATACTAACCCTTAACCTGCTAACCCTAACCTAACCTTAACCCAAACATTACCCTACGCACCCTAACCCAACCCTGCCTCTACTAACCCAACCATAACCCTAACCTTACTAACCCTTACCCTACTAACCCTAACCCAACCTTAACATAACCAACCCTACTAACCCTAACTCAACCCTTACCCTACTAACCCAACCCTCACCTAACCTTAACCCAAACATTACCCTACACACCCTAACCCAACTAACCTAACCATACTAACCCTTACCAACCCTTCCCCTACTAACCCTAACCCAACCCTAACCCTACAAACCAAACCCTAACCTTAACCCAACCGTTACCTATGCACCCTAACCCAACCATGTCCTTAACTTACCTTAACCTTACTAACCCTTACCCTACTAATCCTAACCCACCCTACCCCTATTAATCCTAACCCAACACTTACCAAAGCAATAGAAGAAGAATGATAAGAAATCAGATCAGAAATGTTAATCCTGGTTTATAGCCACTCAGGGTCAGTGGCGAGCTATATGACAGCTCCTGTAGACACAGTTATGGGGACCATTAATGGTCGAGATTCATACATTATCCATAAAGCTGTTAAAAGTCGACATTTACAGGTAATTTTCTGGGTAAACACTATTTACATTCCATTCCTTGACCTCCGAGCCCATCATCTGTGAACGGCTCCACCGCAAAGAGAATAAACTGCGCCAAAGAGGACGCGTCAGATGATTTCAGGGAAAAGAGAGAAAGATGGATTCATGTAAAACAGGACGGGATCACTCGGCCGGTCACAGGAGAGAATGGAAAGATTACCAAAATATGCTATCAGGGAGCTCAGTCCCCGCCACGTTACGGCGCCAAATAATTTCCCATTTTAGAATCAAGAATTTCATTTCTTACTCAGTAGAAAGTGATAAAGTGAAATTGATGCCGTCACAGTGGAGGCTACGGGTAATGGACAATTTGTCGGATACTTTCTCAGCCATTTTGCTGGAGGTTATAAATAAACAAAGCTTCTCTATGGCAGATATCACCGGAACAATGAGCCCTGGGGGGGGGAAACTATACAGAAAAGTCCCATCTATGAGGTATGATCGCTACGATGCTCTGTGAGCTAAAAATCCTGGACTCCAGACTGATACATTGTACATAGCTAGTCCTGCTCTCAGCTGAGAAGTGATACAATTGTATCCAGTCTAGACAATGCTCTGTGAGCTAAACATCCTGGACTCCAGACTGATACATTGTACATAGCTAGTCCTGCTCTCAGCTGTATCCAGTCTAGACAATGCTCTGTGAGCTGAACATCCTGGACCCCAGACTGATACATTGTACATATCTAGTCCTGCTATCAGCTGAGAAGTGATACAATTGTATCCAGTCTAGACAATGCTCTGTGAGCTAAACATCCTGGACTCCAGACTGATACATTGTACATAGCTAGTCCTGCTCTCAGCTGAGAAGTGATACAATTGTATCCAGTCTAGACAATGCTCTGTGAGCTAAACATCCTGGACTCCAGACTGATACATTGTACATAGCTCGTCCTGCTCTCAGCTGAGAAGTGATACAATTGTATCCAGTGTAGACAATGCTCTGTGAGCTAAACATCCTGGACTCCTGACTGATACATTGTAGCAAACAGATATTTGTGTAGCTGAGCATTGAATACTATGAACCGTCAGCTCAGTAATCCCATTGGGTGACCGTCTATCTAATGTCTATGTTTTATCCACACACCCTGATTCTTGGGGTACCCAGCGTTCTCCATGTTATCATTAATCTTAATACATCCAGTTATTTCCACCGAAATAAGACGTCCTTAATGATAAACATCAGAACTCTCCTAGTCTGGTTTATTGGTGAGGGATCTCTACTTATAGCTCACCAGAGGAAGATATCACGTCTTCTATCAGCAGAACATCCCAGTAATGCGCCATTACCTGAAATCATGTGTCAGCGCGGAGACGTTCTCGGCCCCCATAGACGACATTTAGCAGAGAGATCTGGACATTCTAATAATTTACTAAGAACATCACAGAGGACAATGATAGGAACAGCCTAATCCCCAAGACTAAAAGACGGCCATTACAAGAGCTGTATATACAAGAACATAACTACTATAATACTGCTCCTATATACAAGAATATAACTACTATAATACTGCTCCTATATACAAGAATATAACTACTATAATACTGCCTCCTATATACAAGAATATAACTACTATAATACTGCCTCCTATATACAAGAATATAACTACTATAATACTGCTCCTATATACAAGAATATAACTACTATAATACTGCCCCCTATATACAAGAATATAACTACTATAATACTGCTCCTATATACAAGAACATAACTACTAATATACTGCACCTATATACAAGAATATAACTACTATAATACTGCTCCTATATACAAGAATATAACTACTATAATACTGCTCCTATATACAAGAATATAACTACTATAATACTGCCTCCTATATACAAGAATATAACTACTATAATACTGCTCCTATATACAAGAATATAACTACTATAATACTGCCTCCTATATACAAGAATATAACTACTATAATACTGCCTCCTATATACAAGAATATAACTACTATAATACTGCTCCTATTTACAAGAATATAACTACTATAATACTGTCCCATATATACAAGAATATAACTACTATAATACTGCTCCTATATACAAGAATATAACTACTATAATACTGCTCCTATATACAAGAATATAACTACTAATATACTGCACCTATATACAAGAATATAACTACTATAATACTGCCCCCTATATACAAGAATATAACTACTACAATACTGCTTCTATATACAAGAATATAACTACTATAATACTGCCCCCTATATACAAGAATATAACTACTATAATACTGCCCCCTATATACAAGAATATAACTACTATAATACTGCTCCTATATACAAGAATATAACTACTATAATACTGCCCCCTATATACAAGAATATAACTACTATAATACTGCTCCTATATACAAGAATATAACTACTATAATACTGCTCCTATATACAGGAATATAACTACTATAATACTGCTCCTATATACAGGAATATAACTACTATAATACTGCTCCTATATACAGGAATATAACTACTATAATACTGCTCCTATATACAAGAATATAACTACTATAATACTGCTCCTATATACAGGAATATATCTACTATAATACTGCCTCCTATATACAAGAATATAACTAATATAATACTGCTCCTATATACAGGAATATAACTACTATAATACTGCTCCTATATACAAGAATATAACTACTATAATACTGCTCCTATATACAAGAATATAACTACTATAATACTGCTCCTATATACAAGAATATAACTACTATAATACTGCCTCCTATATACAAGAATATAACTACTATAATACTGCCTCCTATATACAAGAATATAACTACTATAATACTGCTCCTATATACAAGAATATTACTACTATAATACTGCTCCTATATACAAGAATATAACTACTATAATACTGCCTCCTATATACAAGAATATAACTACTATAATACTGCTCCTATATATAAGAATATTACTACTATAATACTGCTCCTATATACAAGAATATAACTACTATAATACTGCTCCTATATACAAGAATATAACTACTATAATACTGCCTCCTATATACAAGAATATAACTACTATAATACTGCTCCTATATACAAGAATAAATATATAAGAGTATGACAGATATAAAATGCAGAGAATCCTATGTCCCCGGTGAGACGGGACGTGTGCTTTGTGTTGTCGTTGTGATTAGATGTGGACGTTTTTCCTAATGATACGGTAGACTTTGTTATGACAGACGCTTCAGATTTGATGATGATTCCAGAGACGAAGCAGAATAAAGACTCCAGTAATGATATAAAACAAAGACTTATAGGAGGAGAAGACATTGTGGTGGAGGCGATTTATATCGTTATATGGAATCACATCCTTCCTGATGACACTTAAAGGGGAATTCTATGTTTGCCCGTTTTTCCCCTCCATATGGTCACAGTGAACGTCCTCGGTCTGTATTACATAGATCTGTAAGTAGATGTATTTATACTTGGGCAAAGATTGAAAATATAACATTTACCTGTTCTGCCCCATTTTTCTTAGAGTGATGTCATAGAATCCTAACAGTGACACCTACAGGTGGGAGGATAGAATGACATCTCCACAACAGAGATCGCTGATGGACAGAATGATTCGTGCATTAGGGATTTTATATTCCCGGCATGTAACGCAGCATGTCCTGACATCTATATCCACACAACCTGTCCTGACATCTATATCCACACAACCTGTCCTGACATCTATATCCGCACACAGCCTGTCCTGACATCTATATCCGCACACAACCTGTCCTGACATCTATATCTACACAACCTGTCCTGACATCTATATCTACACAACCTGTCCTGACATCTATATCTACACAACCTGTCCTGACATCTATATCCACACACAGCCTGTCCTGACATCTATATCCACACACAGCCTGTCCTGACATCTATATCCACACACAGCCTGTCCTGACATCTATATCCACACACAGCCTGTCCTGACATCTATATCCGCACACAGCCTGTCCTGACATCTATATCCGCACACAGCCTGTCCTGACATCTATATCCGCACACAGCCTGTCCTGACATCTATATCCACACACAGCCTGTCCTGACATCTATATCCGCACACAGCCTGTCCTGACATCTATATCCACACACAGCCTGTCCTGACATCTATATCCGCACACAGCCTGTCCTGACATCTATATCCGCACACAGCCTGTCCTGACATCTATATCCACACACAGCCTGTCCTGACATCTATATCCGCACACAGCCTGTCCTGACATCTATATCCACACACAGCCTGTCCTGACATCTATATCCGCACACAGCCTGTCCTGACATCTATATCCGCACACAGCCTGTCCTGACATCTATATCCGCACACAGCCTGTCCTGACATCTATATCCACACACAGCCTGTCCTGACATCTATATCCGCACACAGCCTGTCCTGACATCTATATCCGCACACAGCCTGTCCTGACATCTATATCCGCACACAGCCTGTCCTGACATCTATATCCACACACAGCCTGTCCTGACATCTATATCCGCACACAGCCTGTCCTGACATCTATATCCGCACACAGCCTGTCCTGACATCTATATCCACACACAGCCTGTCCTGACATCTATATCCGCACACAGCCTGTCCTGACATGGTTTCCCTCTCTGTACATGGTCTTTTTCCGCTCCTCCTCCGCCCCCATTAGGAGTTAATGGTAATTTATAATTAACGTCAGGTGTTCCTTTGATCTCGGTGACATATTTTTTCCATTTTCTTATCAAGCGTTCTCGTACAGCCCGTAATTATGGGCGCTTAGCGTGACAGGCACTCCGAATAAGCAGAAGAATTAATATATACTTCACCCAAATGTCAGCCGAGCCAAAGAAAGCTCTAACCACCGGGTAGACATGAATGAAAGCATGAATTATTTAAGGCTAATATTATAAAGCCAGTGGGAGAGCCCATAGAGACGGTAACATCGCCGCGCTCCAGACCGCTCATTGCACAAGCGTCGCTATAATGGAGGCCTTCACGCACTGCGGCGCTGACAAAGTTGCAGAACAATTCAGTGTTCCCAGTTTATTTTCCAAAACATGTCATCAGCGGATCTGACACCGGGCGGGATAAGACGCTTATATCTACGGGGTGGTCTGATGGGGAGAGGAGGGGGGACGCCATTACAGACTCCACTACACACAATGCATCAACCCACAGCTTAATACGGGAATCCATTATATCTCTATACGCCAGGTCTCTCATAAAAAGTCAGATACAGTCTCCTGACCTTAAAGGGAAACTCCAATATCAAATAAGATCATCTATCAAACTTAAGTGTTTGTGAAAGGGAAGCCCCAGGTATGACTGATATCAGGAGCTGGCAAATGTTAGCCTGGGGGGCAAACACACAGCACTGGCCTACTGCTGCCCTCATAGAGCAATGCAGAAGTATAGGAGGAAAAAAGCTGCGATGGCGCTCCCAAGGAAGTAACCCAAGTCGTGGGTATTGATGCAAAATTATTTATTCTTACAGCATAAGAAATCAAAGAAAATAATAAATATAAAGCAAGACGCGTTTCGGGAGTCGCAGCTCCCTTTTTCAATTGCAGGTGGTTGCTGTATGGCAAGGTAACAGGTATACGTGTTTAAATACATGAAAAAATGGCGCCAAACCAGGTGAGTTGGTGACGTCATGTGGGGTATATGCCAGGGCCAGGTAAGGGCCGGGCATTAAAAAATCATAGGTATAGTCTTTTACAGGAGTATTTGGAAGTTCAAACTGAACCGCAAGAATTGTCCGTGGTGGCGACCAATCAGGAAGCTGCCGGTGTCCGTGGGACCAATCAGGAGGCAGTAGGAGGAGGCTGTCATCGCTTGTGCAGGGTTGCTGCTGTGGGGAATGAATGGAGACGAGCCTCTTGAAGCTGATTGGCCGCTTGCTGCGAGAGGTGAAGAGGTGGCCAAACAGGAGCGAGCCGTACTACGCTGTGTACATTTACGATGTCATAGAGGAACATAGGCCGTATGGGGATAAGCCCAAAGAGAGTGGGCGGGGTGCTGATTTGCTCATCTAAGATCTCGGACAGCCAATCAGAAAGAGGACGTATAAGTCCGGGTTGTAAGTCTTTGTCGCTGGTGGCGGTGGAATAAAGTAAAAAAAATGTCAGCCAATCGCTGTTGGATCGGTCCGGGTGGCGGCCAATCAGATTGAAGACGTGTATATCCTCTACTGGAGATTCTTGGAGGCGTCGGCGGCAAATCCATTTTGAATAATACGACCAATAGCTGCTGGGTGGGTCCCGGCGGCGACCAATCATCAAGAAGGATGTGTTGTGGTGCTGTCAGGATGCCGGTGTCAGACTTTATCATCGTCCGGGCGGGCTGTCATCTAATCTCGAAGTCCGGAGCACACTCGGAACTTGTCATGGAGGAGCTGGAAACCTGTAAGGTAGACGGGGGAGGGAGAGACAGGAGGTATTGGCGGCGGCTTGCTGTCAGCTTGTCCTGGAGTGAGGAGGCATCTGGTACGGCTGTGAGGAGGCATCTGGTGCGGCTGTCATCGAAGTCCGGAACACACTTGGAACTGGTCATGGAGGAGCTGTAAACCTATAGGGGAGTAAAGCGGTAGAAGGGGAGGGGAGAGACAGGTGGTTTTGGCAGCGGCTTGCTGTCAGTTTGTCCCGCAGTGAGGAGGCATCTGGTGCGGATGTCATTTAATCATCGGGACGTCATTGGTATAACGTTTCCTCAGTACTGCGAAGCGGTGGGCGGTGTCAGCGGAGATGTGTTCAATGGGTGTGATGGCGTGACACCTGAAGTCGCTGCTGTGCTTTTCCGCTTCATGCCTGGAGACACTGTGGCGTTGTACCCCTTGGTGACATTGGATCTGTGCTTGTTGATGCGCTGATTCAATGGTTGGGTGGTACGTCAGACGTACTGGAGACCACAGGGGCACTCGAGGAGGTAGATCACGTAGGAGGTGCTGCAGTTGATTAAACTCTTGATGGGGTAAGTGATGTTGGTGACCTTGCAGGTGAACTTAGTGCATTTGTTTGCAATGTTGTTGCAGCATTTGCAGAGGGGTTTGCTGCACTTGAATGAGCCGGTGACAGGTGGGGTGTCCAGCAGGGCAGTTTGTTTCTTTGGTTCTTTGAGCTTACTGGGTGCCAGCATATTCTTGAGAGACTTCTGAAAGTGATATTAGGTCTGGGTGGCAAAATGTCTTTGAGGAAGGAGAGTCTTCCAGTGATCAGTGATGATTTTCCTGATGCTTTTGTGGTGGTCATGGTAGGTAGTGATGAAGTTGAAGGAGTGGGTATGTTCAGGTGGGTCATTGTTGGTGACCTTGGGTTTCAAGCACTCTTTCTGTGAGAATTTGCTAGCCTTGAGTTTTCTCTGGTTGATGAGTGAGGTGGAGTAGCCATTGGATTTGAAACGCTGGTCCAGGATTCTACTTTGGTCCACAAAATCTGAGGGTTCGGTGCAGTTTCTTCTGATTCTTTTGTATTGACCAAAGGGGATGTTCTGGGTCCACTTCTTAAAATGGCAGCTGTCATAGTTGAGGTAGCTGTTCCCATCCACTGACTTTAAGTAGGTCTTAGTCTGGACCTGGTTGTGCTTGGTGTGGTAGACAATGACATCCAGGTATTCAATGGAGTCCCCTGAGTGGTTAGAGGTGAATTGGATATTCCAGGAGTTTTCATTGAGGGACGTGAGGAAGTTGTTAAGGTTTTCCTTGGAGCTGTCCCAGATGATGAAGATGTCATCTATGTATATTTTGTACAGAATGCAGTGTTTGAACAGTTCATGTCTGTACAGTACAGTATCTTCGAAGTGTCCCATGAAGAGGTTAGCAAGACTAGGTGCGAATCGGTTCCCCATCGCTGTGCCACAGTACTGGTGGTAGATGCTGCCGTTGAACTGGAACCCGTTGTTCTGCAGGATGAAGAGGATGCTGTCCAAGATGAATTTGCGCTGGAGTGGTGGCATGGTGGGATCACTCTGAAGAAAGTGGGATACTGAAGCAATCCCCAGTTGGTGGTCAATGATGGTGTACAGTGATGTAATGTCCATAGTCAACAGGCTGTAGTGACTTTCCCACTTAACCTCGAGGATGGAGCTGATGAAGTCTGTGGTGTCCCTGGTGTAAGATGGTAGCGCTTGGACGTATGGCTGTAGGATGACGTCCACGTACTGTGACAGATTCGATGTCAAGGAGTTGATGCCGGCGATGATAGGTCTACCAGGTGGGTTCTTTTGGTCTTTGTGGACTTTTGGCAGGTAGTAGAACAAAGGGGTGTCTGGCTCTGTGATGTTAATATAGATGTACTCCTGCTTTGTGATGATGCCCTCTGTCAGACAATGGTTGAGTAATTTGCTGAGTTCTTTCTGTTGGTCAGTGATGGATTTGCCGCCGACGCCTCCAGGAATCTCTTGTAAAGGATATACACGTCTTCAATCTGATTGGCCGCCACCCGGACCGATCCAACAGCGATTGGCTGACATTTTTTAACTTTATTCCACCAGCGACAAAGACTTACAACCCGGACTTATACGTCCCCCCTCTGATTGGCTCATCTAAGATCTCCGACAGCCAATCAGCATCCCGCCCACTATCTTTGGACTTATCCCCATATGGCCTATGTTCCCCTATGACATAGTAACTGTACACAGTGTAGTACAGCTCGCTCCTGATTGGCCACCTCTTCACCTCTCGCAGCAAGCGGCCAATCAGCTTCAAGAGGCTCATCTCCATTCATTCCCCACAGTGGCAACCCTGCACAAGCGATGACAGCCTCCTCCTACTGCCTCCTGATTGGTCCCACGGATGCCGGCAGCTTCCTGATTGGTCGCCACCACGGACATTTCTCGCGGTTCAGTTTGAACTTCCAAATACTCCTGTAAAAGACTATACCTATGATTTTTTATATGTTTTATGTGGTTTTCATGCCCCTTCTTTGAATAGGTTTTATTATTTAGGTCTTTAATGCCCGGCCCTTACCTGGCCCCGGCATCCACCTCACATGACGTCACCAGCTCACCTGGTTTTGGCGCAATTTTTTCATGTATTTAAACACATATACCTGTTACCTTGCCATACAGAAACCACCTGCAATTGAAAAAGGGAGCTGTGACTCCCGAAACGAGTCTTGCTTTATATTTATTTATTATTTTCTTTGATTTCTTATGGTGTAAGAATAAATTATTTTGCATCAATACCCACGACTTGGGTTACTTCCTTGGGAGCGCCATCGCAGCTTTTTTCCTCCTATACTTCTGCATTACTCTACGGACTCTCCTCTGGGCTCCGTCCACACGCTGCTGGCCTGCATACCAAGCTACCATCACCGGCAAGGAATACGCTACCCCCACCTGGATACCCATCTACACCGGCTAAAGACCTACACCGCACCCGGCGCTACCTCCGCTTTTTTTCCTCCATTTATTGCTCATATAGCAATGAGGCCCCACTCTGCCCCTATAAAGTATTAGGCCTCTCTGTGTCCCATATAGTATTAGGACCCCTCTTTGCTTTCATATATAATTAAGCCTCCCCCTCAGTGCCCCATATAGTGTTAGGACCCCTCTGAGCCCCCATGTAGTATTAGGCCCCCTCAGTGCCCCATATAGTATTAGGACCCCTCTGAGCCCCCATGTAGTATTAGGCCCCCTCTGTGCTGCCTTCATATAGTATTAGGACCCCTCTGAGCCCCCATGTAGTATTAGGCCCCCTCTATGCCGCCCTCATATAGTATTAGGACCCCTCTGAGCCCCCATGTAGTATTTGTTCCCCCCCCCCCAGTTTTCATATAGTATTAGGCTCACTCTGTGCCCCCCATATAGTAGTTAGACCCCACTGTTCCACCTTAAATTACCCCCATATAGTAATAGGCCCCCTCTGTGCCTCCATATAGTAGTTGGGCCCCTCTGTGCCCCCATATAGTATTAGGAGCCCTCTGAGCCCCCCATGTAGTATTTGTCCCTCCCCCGCCCTGTGTCCCCATATAATATTAGACTTCCTTTGTACCCCATATAGTAGTTAGACCTCACTGTGCCGCCTATTGTATAAGGCAGCCATCTTGCTCTTAAATAGTAGCTAGGCCCCATATATTATTAGGACCCCTCTGAGCCCCATGTGGTATATCCCTACCCCCCATGTCCCCCATATGGTAGTTATATGGAGTCCTCATATAGTATTAGGCCCCCTCTGTTCCCCCAAGTAGTATCAGGTCCCCTTCTTCCCTAATATAGTAGTTAGGCCCCTCTGTGTCCCTATATAGCATTAGGACCCCTCTGTGCCCCCATATAGTATCCCCCCCCCCATGTCCCCATATAGCATTTGGCTCCCTCTGTGTCCCCCATATAGTAGTTAGACTCCACTGTGCTCCCCTAGAGAATACCCCCCTCTGTGTCCCCCTACTGTATAACTCCTCCCCATACAGCATTAGCCCCCTCTGTGCTCTTATATATTAGGCCCTCTGTGCCCCATAAAGCATTAGGCCCCCACTGTGCCCATTATACTATAAGTCCCCCCCTCTGGCCCCCATATAGTAGTTAGGCCCCCTCTGTGCTCTCCTATTATACAAGACGCACCTTTGGCCTTAGAAGTGGCTTTGTAATATTAGTGCTGAGCTGCAATACCGCCCACATCCCATGCACGCTGGCGGCGCTGTTTTTGGACGAGAGCAGACATCTTTTTCTAATCCTTTACAAACTTTTTTCTCAAACAATCCGTGTAACTTCCCTATAGTGTAACATTTCGAAGCTGGGAAGAGGCTATAATACGGCAGATGCCGGGAGAGGTTAGAGCTCCTTTAGAGTCGGGGGCTACAGAAACATGGAGAGAACAAATCATATTATTTTACGGTATGAAGATTCTCCTGAGATCTCCAGCTGTTCCAGATAAAACGGAGTCTTTAAGTGACAGCGCCGGGGCCCATGAAACTTCTTGTATGGCGCAGTCCCTGGATGGTGCGAATCCGAGGACACAACGATGTGGATACAATGTTACCGAAAGGACAGAAGTCAGAATCAGAGAGAACGTTGTTCTAGATTAGTGTTTCCCAACCAGGGTGCCGCTAGCTGTTGCAAAACTGCAACTCCCCGAATGCCCGGACAGCCTTTGGTCGTCTGGGCATGCTGAGAGTTGTAGTTTTGCAACAGCTGGAGGCACAAAAGTTGGGAAACACTGCCATAGAGTGCTTTCGGCTGTCCAGGCATGCTGGGCATGCTATTGTGCTTGCGCTGCTATCTTATAAGATATATACTGTAATATAATATATTGTATCTTATAAGATATATACTGTAATATAAGATATTGTATCTTATAAGATATATACTGTAATATAATACATTGTACCTTATAAGATATATACTGTAATATAACACATTGTAATACAAAGTAGACCCGCCCTGACCTAATATGCTGCAGTTCACACTCCCCTGTTCTAGTCTCTTCTCCCCTTTTCTGTGTCCTTCATGTTGTTCAGCTTCTGTTTTCCTCCTGGCTGCACTTTTCTACAATCCACACATCATCTCTGTGTAACGGCGCCCCCGCTTGGGAACATTTAACATTGCCGACAGCTTATACATTGCCGAGCTGAATGAGATATATGGATCCTAATCTGAAATGCAAATCCACCTTACATGTATCTGCACCGATGTTTGACCACCTATGGCTCTCTGGTCTTTGGAGAACTACAACTGCATAAGGTGAAGGCATGATGGGAGTTGTAGTTTTGTAATAGCTGGAGAGACACAGGTCTACGCCATAGATATCTCTGTATGTGCTCATTTCGATCAAGAATCATGGCTGCTTCACCAGACAATCTTTTCAAGAGAACGTGAAGGCTTATCGGGTGTTGTACTGTATACTGCCTGCCACCCAGCTTTCCCAGTCTCCTGAAGCCCTAGCAGTGATGGAGGAATGTAGTCCTAATGGTGGGGGTGGAAATCTGCCCAAGAAAAGAGGTGACACAGTGCAAGGGCTGACCTCCATAGAAGTCATATTGGAGCTCTTGAGGAGGCTGGGAAAGCTGGGTGTCATATTGCATGCCACCCAGCTTTTTCATGTATCCTAAAGCCTCAGCAATGATGGGCTGCCCGTTTTCCCTGTACTCCACTGCTGCTAAACCCTCTCCCTGCCCTCACATTAACTATTCTCAGCACCTGCCTGTATGTTGGTCGGCAGGATGTGTAAATACACTAGCACATGTATTCTGCAGAAGGACACTTGCCCGACCCTTCTCTCCTCTGACACCCAGAGTCAACAACAGACAGTCGAGAGGTCATCGGACACACAGATCAGTGTTTCCAACCAGTGTACCTCCAGCTGTTGCAAAACAAATTCCCAGCATGCACTCTCCATTTCTGCATACACCAGCACATGTATTCTGCAGGGGGACACTTGCCCGACCCTTCTCATCTCTGACATCCAGAGTCAACAGAGAGTCAAGAGGTCATCATACACATAGATCAGTGTTTCCCAACCTGTGCGCTTCCAGCAATTGCAAAACTACAACTCCCAGCATGCCCGGACAGCCGTTGGCTGTCCGGGCATGCTGGGAGTGGTAGTTTTGCAACACCTGGAGGTGCTGTCTGGGTATGCTGGTAGTTGTAGTTTTGCAACAGCTGGAGGCACCACGGTTGGGAAACACCATTGTACTCTATTGGTACTGGATTTGGATACATCAAATGTTGCTGTCGGAAACCACTTAGAGGGTAGGGATTAGGTAGGGTCCCCTTAAACTATGGCAAATCCCAAAGCAGCTATAGAGGGATCCACAGATTCACCTACCTCCACGGAAGCCCAGAAAGAGTTAAATCTGAGCGCAGGAAGAATCAGTCCGGTCATGGGTGACAATGTCAATAAGCTTAACACACAACCACCCCCCCCCCCCCCACCCCCAGCCCCCTCCGAAAAAACATCTTATAGGACATAAAAAATTCAGCCACCATAAATAACCAGCATAAGGGAATAGAACGGTGTCAAGAGGAAGATTTACAGGCGCGAGATGACAATGAATATTTAGGATGAGAGAAGGGAGCCACGCCATTGTGCTGCGCGTACGGATGCAGAATAAAATATGATATCGCTAAGTTATGGTAATGAACCCAACACTCGGCGCACAAGACAATGAGGCCCAGAAGATGAGAAAAACTGGAGGCTTTCAATATTAAGTGAAGAACTGGAGAACAGGCGGTAAATGCATCAATGTCAAAGAAGAAGCGTATAAAAAAAAATACTGCCCCCTAGAGGGCATACACGTGCCCAAAAAGTTCCCATGCCCCCTACATGACATAGAGGAATGGAGTCTTTATGGTTGGGGATCAAAAAGAGATGACCTCCATAGAAGTGGACCATGTGACTGCTATTGGGGGGGGGGGGGGGGGGATACATAAGGCCATCGATTGTCCAGCCAAGGTGGGGTGATTTACTTCTCTATGGACCATATGAACCTAAAAAGAAACTATAACTGTTAAGTCCTACAAAAAGTTGCGAAGCTCTCTTGTCCTACTTTCGTTATAGAGCGCTACTCTAAAGAAGTGGACCATGGGACTGCTATAGATTCCAATACCACTCCAACCTCCACGGAGGATAATAGGCGCTGCCAGAAAGGTGATCCAGAAGTGATATTAAAACATGCTACGTGTTGCGAAACCGGACCGGCTTCTTCTTCAGGCATCTGACTGCTGTGGGGGGGGATACGTATGGCCTTTGATGGTCCAGCCCAGGCGGGGTCATTGCACTTCTCTATGGACCATATGAACCCATGAAATAAACTCATTGTTCCATGTGAATACCAACCATAAAGTCTTACAAAAAGTTGGAAAATTCTCTTGTCCTACTTTTGTTATAGAGCACTACCTTCAAGAAGTGGACCATGTGACCGCCGGGGGGGGGGGGGGGGGGGGATGTGTGGCCTTCAATGGACCAGCCCAGGTGGGGTCATTGGACTTCTCTATGGACCATATGAACCTAAACATTAAGGCTAGGTTCACACTACGGAATTTCCACCTACAATTCCGCTTTGAAATTTCAGGCAGAAATTTTGCTTACTAAAAGGTATAATGTAGTGAATGGGTTTCCGTTCACAAATTCACACTACAGAAAATCCGCTTGGAAATCCGCTTGGAAACACATTGCAGTCTATTGGAGACTTCAGTGTCCGCACGGTCCTAGCGCCGACTGATTCAGTGTGCTGGCCGCACTAGGAATCTCCGGGGGGAAACTTTCTGCCCGGAGATTCTGCAGTGTGAACCTAGCCTTACTCCTCTTTCCATATAAAGGACAACCATAAAGTCCTACAAAAAGTTTGCAAGCTCTCCTGTCCTACTATTGTTATGGAGCGCAACTTTCAAGAAGTAGACCATGTAGCGGAAAAATGTATGGCCTTTAGATGGTCCAGCTCTTCCATTGATGGTCCTGCTCTGGTCCTCGGGGTATGGCCTTGGATGGTCCAGCTCAGGTGGGGTCATTTATTTTCTCTATGAATGATATGAACCTAAAAAGAAACTACAACCATAAAGTCTTACAAAAAGTTGCAAAGCTCTCCTGTCCTACTATTGTTATGGAGAGCTACCTTCAAGAAGTGGACCATGTAGTGGTAAAATGTATGGCCTTCGATGGGCCAACTTTCCCTTTGATTGTCCAGCTCTGGTCCTTGGGATATGGCCTTGGATGGTCCAGCTCAAGTGGGGTCATTGCACTTCTCTATGGACCATATGAACCGAAACATTAACTCCTCTTTCCATAATGTCCTACAAAAAGTTGGTACGCTCTCCTGTTCTCCTGGAGCGCTACCTCCAAGAAGTGGACCATGTGACTGCTATGGGGGTAAAGACCACCTATTTCAGACCCCCTTTTTTATCCAGGCCAGATATCCTTTGGAAGATGGAGAGTGCCACCATTCTAGAAGACCACGCCATTTTTGATGGACATCTTCAAGAGGTTCCATTGTGGTTAATAATAAAGTTGCCAATTCCAATGGAAAACATGGTCCTCAAGGGAACCTCTTGGTCCTTGATAGAATGACCTAAGAAGCTTATGGTCAACTTAGTCATCAGATCTCCAACATGGCGGCCCATGTCTGACTTCCAAGATCTCCTTTCCCTCTCGGCAGAGGCGGCTCTACCATTTGGCCACTAAGGCCGCCGCCTAAGGCCTTGCACTGATGGGGGCCTCGCTTTGGCTCCGACCACCGCTGTGTATAAAAACTTGTCACTAAATCCCGAAGGAAGAAATTAAACCTATACAGTGAGAATAAGCGGCACTCATTGCCGGTCGGTGTGGGTGGATGTGATGAGCGCTGACGGTGACAACCACGACGCCATAATAGATGAACTGGGGGACAGGAACCTTATAAATGTTTCAATAGACTCTTCTACCTCAGTGAATATTAGAAGCTCTCAGGATCCGTCAAGGCAACAAAAACACCATTGTCAGAGCCGAGCGGTGATTAAATATGGAGGAGATTACATCTCTGTGCCAAGGAGGCATTAATAAACCTGTCCCCGAATATCTCCGTGCTGTGATGATTGCCTAGTCAGCGACAAGAGAAGACGGATCTGAGGGAGAGGAGGACACGTGTGCGGAGTGTAAAGGGTTATCCAGGAATGGAAAACAGAACCGCGTCCTTACAAAAACAGCGCCCCCCTTGTTTACAGGTGGTGTGTGGTATTATAAGCCATCTCCATTTACTTCAATGGTATTGTGATGCAGTACCAGCAGTGACCTATGGTGCCAAGGGTGGCGCTGTTCTTTGGGAAATAAAGCCATGTTTGTTTGTCTGGTTTAAATCTTGTACATCGTGTGGATATTTTTATTGTGGGATTTGTGAATAATAAATCTATAATCAGTATTAGAGAGAGAAGAGGCAGTATATGTAGGCGCTGCTTATCTCCGGGGGCAGAACGAGCAGCAGAACAGACGGTGCAGGAGAAGGGAGGTACATTCAAACAGATAGAGATAAGGAGGGAAAGGAGATGGTAATGGGGGCTCCATGACTGCCAATAGGAGGGGCAGACTGTGGACAGTACTGGGGGTATTCTGATTGCCAATGGGGGCATCATGGCTGGCATTAGGGTATGTGTCTTTATAAAAGGATATGGTGGCTGACACTATGGGGGCATCATGGCTGACACTATGGGGGCTTCATGGCTGACACGCCCCCTTCCATAGACTTGCATTGAGGGGGCGGAGTGTGATGTCATGAGGGGCGGGGCTATGAAGTCACGAGCTCTTGGCGCCAGCTCGTTCCAAGCGCTGAACAGCGGAGTACCCCTTTATACTGTGTCAGAGTGGGTAATTATCCGTCCCTGCACCAGTGCAGAGTTACAAAATTGAACAAAACTTTTGCGCAAGCTCTGTTTTTGCCCCAAAAACTTGAGTTTGCACAATTTTGTTATCACAAAGACAGGGCTTGTGCAATTTCTCTCTGCACTGTCTCTTTAAGAAGACGGGTGATATTTTTTTTCCGTTAGAACCTGTAAGGAAATTACTTGAACAAGCGCATCAAAGCGGCGACCGTCTCCCGAAGATGTGCAAAAAATAGAAGGCAGATTTTAAGTTTAATCTGCAGCTATTTTAGACGTGAGCGGCGGCGCACCTGATAAACATGAACAGCGCGATCCGAAGAAAGTTCCAAGTCTCAAGATAAATCAACTTTCCTTCCAGTAGAATAAAGCGTCGCGATAACGAGGAGTTTGTTTGCCAAAATAAAATCTTTAATTTAACGGGTGGAGGCGGCAGCGGCAGTAGCGTGCCCGGGCGACTTGTTACCATAACAATGTGCGCGGCGTAATTAATCACACGATTACCGAACTACAGAAAACACAAAGAGCGGCTCCTGCAAGGACAACGGGAACTCCAAAAAAACTCTGATTCATTAGAGGCGCAGAATCACCGGACGGCATTAGGTTTCCTGCCGCGTCCGCCGCCAAAAGAGCCGCTTTGTTCTAGAAAGTAAAAATCTAATTAAAAGAAAAAAGGAAAAATCCAGATGGGAAAAAAAAAATAAGAAACGAGTGACCTTCATCGAGAGTGAAAGTGAAAATATCTACCGGAACTTTATTACCGAACGGAAAAGATCCTGCGACCACTAGAAAAGAAAAACGGATTAGAATAAGGGAAACGCAGACAAATACCAAAGGGGAATCCGGGAATAGAACAACAAAGATAGTTTTTTCCAAAAACAGCGCCACCCCTGTCCTCAGGTTGTGTGTGGTATTACAACTTGGCTCCATTTACTTCAATGGAACTGAGTTGCTACACCACATGAAAACTGAGGACAAGTGTGGCACTTTTTTTTATAGTAAATATGATGTACATAGGGGCAGTATTATAGTAGTTATATTCTTGTATATAGGGGCAGTATTATAGTAGTTATATTCTTGTATATAGGGGCAGTATTATAGTAGTTATATTCTTGTATATAGGAAACAGTATTATAGTAGTTATATTCTTGTATATAGGGGCAGTATTATAGTAGTTATATTCTTGTATATAGGGGCAGTATTATAGTAGTTATATTCCTGTATATAGGAGACAGTATTATAGTAGTTATATTCTTGTGTATAGGAGCAGTATTATAGTAGTTATATTCTTGTATATAGGAGCAGAGAATGTAACTACTATAATACTGCTCCTATATACAAGAATATAACTACTATAATACTGCTCCTATATACAAGAATATAACTACTATAATACTGCCTCCTATATGCAAGAATATAACTACTATAATACTGCTCCTATATACAGGAATATAACTACTATAATACTGCCCCTATATACAAGAATATAATTACTATAATACTGCCCCTATATACAAGAATATAATTACTATAATACTGCCCCTATATACAAGAATATAACTACTATAATACTGCTCCTATATACAAGAATATAACTACTATAATACTGCTCCTATATACAAGAATATAACTATTAGAGTAGTTATATTCTTGTATATAGGAGCAGTATTATAGTAGTTATATACCTGTATATAGGAGCAGTATTATAGTAGTTATATTCTTGTATATAGGAGCAGTATTATAGTAGTTATATTCTTGTATATAGGAGCAGTATTATGGTAGTTATATTCTTGTATATAGGAGCAGTATTATGGTAGTTATATTCTTGTATATAGGAGCAGTATTATAGTAGTTATATTCCTGTATATAGGAGCAGTATTATAGTGGTTATATTCCTGTATATAGGAGGCAGTATTATAGTGGTTATATTCCTGTATATAGGAGGCAGTATTATAGTAGTTATATTCTTGTATATAGGAGGCAGTATTATAGTAGTTATATTCTTGTATATAGGAGGCAGTATTATAGTAGTTATATTCTTGTATATAGGAGCAGTATTATAGTAGTTATATTCTTGTATATAGGAGCAGTATTATAGTAGTTATATTCTTGTATATAGGAGCAGTATTATAGTAGTTATATTCTTGTATACAGGGGGCAGTAATAAATGTTGTGATATCCCTGTAATTACGTTTTTCTTGCTTTCCCCTTTTGCTGTTATAGGTTGAGGTTTCTGTAGATAGAAGGTAGAAAAAAATAAAATCTTATGTTGGGTAATTCCTGGCGGTGACTTTGGCGTCTCGGGGAGATCTACAGTAACACGTCCTCTTCTGTTATTACGGCTCCATTATTGAGATGTTCCCGTTTTGTTCAGATCCCTTGAAATCCTCCTCATACTCTGCTTCATCCTGACTTGTACAGGAGTTTCTACATTCAGCAATTACTCCCCTGGTCTGAAGGAATTTATCGTCCTCGCTGAGTTCTTGTTGTCGCACAATTACTTCATGTTCGATGGCGATTTCTTCCTTCAGACCAGGGGCGCTTCCATGGGAGCAATAATTTATCTTTACACCTGATGATCCTGATTTGTATAGAAATTCATGTAAATATAAGTATAAATATGTATATATTCAATTGCCTACCTGTTTAGCGTAGTAGGACCTGCGGGTCATGTGATTAGGTTTAGAACAGTGAACTCTATGGTTTTTGCTAAAGGACCTTTGGTGGTTTTGGTCACGTGTTCACCCACAATGCAATGTAACGGTGAGTGACAGTTGTTCTGGACCAATCCAAAACGGCCGGCCCCTGCCCATATATGGGACCTGCGCCATCTGGATCCCTCTCTTGGGTCGCTGATTCTGGAAGAGGTGGGACCTCCGCAGCTTACAAGACAATTTACTAGGCCAAAGCCTTGCGGCCTCGGCCTCTAACATAGCGGATAGACTAAGCAATTCCCCGCTACTCACCGCAAGATCACTGGACCTAAACGCACCCCTAAATCCAGCGGATCTCTGCTACAAAATCTCTGAGAAGCTAAATTGAGCTTCTCTGATCCCAACCGACTGTCAATTCTTCCTGCAAGTTTTTAGTTACCAGTGGTTGTGGACAATCCTTTATTTCTGCATCACCTATTGCTCTTGGGAAGGTTGGCAATAGGCCTATCAAGATTACAGTATTTAACCTCACCCTGGTGTCACGAGTGACAAGGGTTAACAGCGCCCTTTATTGTTCCGAACAGCAACACCCTAACTACGTAAAGAAACCGATACAAACTCTTCACTTTTGGCGTCATCATGCCACCCCAGAAACATAAAACATAATATACCAGCGAACTCACTGACAGTCTCAATAAGAGGGGTATGAGGCTAATATCCGAGAGGGAGCCCTTAAAGCGGTACTCCGCCGCTCAGTATTTAGAACAAACTGTTCCGAACGCTGGATCTGGCGCCAGGAGCTCGTGATGTCACAGCCCCGCCCCCACATGAGGTCACGCCCCGCCCCTCAATGCATGTCTATGGGAGGGGGCGTAATGTATGTACACAGTGACCTCACCAGCAGAATAGTGAGTACAGCTCTGGGGTATAATACAGGATATAACTCAGGATCAGTACAGGATAAGTAATGTAATGTATGTACACAGTGATCTCACCAGCAGAATAGTGAGTACAGCTCTGGGGTATAATACAGGATATAACTCAGGATCAGTACAGGATAAGTAATGTAATGTATGTACACAGTGACCTCACCAGCAGAATAGTGAGTACAGCTCTGGAGTATAATACAGGATATAACTCAGGATCAGTACAGGATCAGTAATGTATGTACACAGTGACCCCACCAGCAGAATAGTGAGTGCAGCTCTGACCATTAAGTTGTAGTAGGTACAATGATATACTATGGAGCACCCACTTATATCCTATCTCCACTAGACCAAAGAGTTTCCCAGGATTTTGAATAAACTACTTAAAAACATTTCAGGAAATAAAGTTGCATCTTCGTTATTAATATAAAGTAACGCACGTCCCAGACAACAACTCGGCAAAGTCAAGTCAAACCCTCGGTGAGATGGACGACACAAAGTAATTTCTAATGAGAAAACGTGTAAAGGATCCGGCTCCTGCGATGCCACAGAGAAGATTATTTTGTAACCCCTTAATAGAAAAATAAATTACAGCCGGGAATAGAAGTTTTTATTAAAGAGTCAAATATAAAGCTGCCCATAAATATTTATAAACAGCCAGCGAGCCGATTGTGGGATTAGCATCCAAAACAGCCACGACGGCCGCGGACAGATCCGGAATATATCACCGCGGGCGGAGTGTCAGAATGTGACGCCCCTCACCCTAGTTTTCAGGAGATCCTCACATCTTAGAGGGGTACTCCGGTGGAAAACTTTTTTATTTATTTTTTAAATCAACTGGTGCCAGAAAGTTAAACAGATTTGTAAATGACTTCCATAAAAAAAAATCTTAATCCTTCCAGTACTTATTAGCTGCTGAATACTACAGAGGAAATTTATTTTTGGAACACAGAGCTCTCTGCTGACATCACAAGCACAGAGCTCTCTGCTGACATCACAAGCATGTCAAACAATGAATATTTAAGTTACACTCTCTTAGGTTTATGTTCTATCGCACAGCATATCAGCATCATGAATTTTATCTTAATTTTATTCCTTTTTACTGTTATATAAAAAATGTCTATGTTTAACCTTCATGCTGACCGTGACCCGCTGACCTGGTAGCACTCAGCTGATCTGTGTATTTAAAACTGGCGCCTTGTATGTTTTTTATCTTTTTGCCTGACGAAGAACCCGGTTCGGGTTCGAAACTTTTAAGTTGCACCCTTCAATAAAACAGCCTTTTTTAATATCGGCCGTTTTGTTATATTTTCATTTCCGAATCATCCACTTACTACATCGGAGGAGGCGCCGTATCTCATCCCAATTTTTCTCCCAAATTCCTACAATGGCCTCTCGACTCACTGTTGACTCTGGATGTCAGAGGAGAGAAGGGTCGGGCAAGTGTCTCCCTGCAGAATACATGTGCTACTGTAAAAGTTGGCAACAATGTTTCTTTTTTATTTTTTTTTCTCCGTAACATTTTGTAGTGATGTCGCCTGATACATGTGTCTATTGTTTGTTGTGACTCATCTATATAACGGTATAAACCGTCCTACAGGGAGACGGTATTTGTCATCTGTTCCCTTCCACGTCTCTGGATTCCGACGACTCTGGCCGCTTCTTGTTGTACGCGGGCGCAGATCTCATTTTCGGTTCCAGGAGAATTAATGGCGCAAGTCACTTCTGATAAACGGCGGCGGGTGACAACGTGTTTTATATTCGCAACATTTTCCTGGAGCAAAGTCAAAAAGTCGAAGAAGAAGAACTAGAGGAGAAGGCGATGAAATGTATCTGAGAAAATGGGACTGCTGCTCCGCCGTCAACTTCGTAGAGGTGTAAATAAAGTTTGGCAGAGGGCGGCGGAGGAGAAGCGACAAGTCGTTTTTAGTTTTTTTCTTTTTCGTTTTTGTTTTCTTTTTTTGGGGAAGTTTTGAGAACATTTTGTTACAGATTACGGAGAGACGGAACATTCTATCACCACCTCCCACGGAGACATCTGACGGAGACGGGACGCGGCGCTATCTTTAGACTTGGACGCGGAAGAAATATTAAAGAACACCTGTTCACTCTGAATCTTACGAAGCCTAAAATATAAACCCAAGAAAAATCACCTTTTTAATTTTTATGCCTTTTTTGCCAATATTCTTGTTTTAATAACAGAAATACAAAAACGTTATAAATAGTGCTTCGGTATAAAATAACTATTTAGTGCAGCGTTTCCCAACCAGAGTACCTCCCGCTGTTGCAAAACTAAAACTCCCGGCTCTCCGGACATACTGGGAGTTGTAGTTTTGCAACAGCTGGAGGCGCCCTGGTTGGTAAACACTGATCTATGTGTATGATGGCCTCTCAACTCTCTGTTGGCTCTGGATGTCAGAGGAGAGAAGGTCGGGCAAGTGCCCCCTGCAGAATACTTGTGTTAGTGTATGTGGGGATGGGGAGTGCATGCTGGGAGTTGTGGTTTTGCAACAGCTGGAGGCACTTGGGTTAGGAAACACTGATCTATGTGTACGATGGCCTCTTGACTCTATGTTCACTCTGGATGTCAGAGGAGAGAAGGGTCGGGCAAGTGTCCCCCTGCAGAATACCTGTGCTAGTATATGTGGGGCCGTGGAGTGCATGCTGGGAGTTGTAGTTTTGCAACAGCCAGAGACACCTTGGTTGGGAAATCACTGGTTTATGGCTGATCTGGTCCTGCTCTCAGAGCTGAGGGTTTGTCACAATGTATCAGTGTCAGCATTCTGCCTTCTAAAGGGCCACCGGCAGGTTTTAGAGTGCTTACCTGCACTGTAACATAGCTGCACGACCTCTGAGCGGCTCAGATACATTATAGCCGGCGCCTGGCACACTGTGACGAGCCATGTGCCTGTTTTGGTTAGAAGTGAAGAGGATGGGCCGTTGTCTTTTAGAAAAGTCCATCCTGATCTGGTCCTGCACTCGGAGCTGAGGGTTCGCCGCACTGTGTCGGTGCTCTCCTTTCTATCGCTCGTCTGCACTGATACATTGTTGCATATATGCCCAAGCAGGTTTATTGCCGCAACGGAATATCTGCAATAATTTGTCTACTCACTAACGGCAAGCAGAGGTTTTATACAAGGAACATATTTCCTGGTTAATCATCCAGATAAAGAGTGTTTCCCAACCAGGGTTCCTCTGGTGGTCTAGGGCAGTTAGAGGCTAGTATCTGTATCCCTGGTGGTCTAGCGCAGTAAGAGGCTAGTGTCTGTATGCCTGGTGGTCTAGGGCAGTAAGGGACTAGTATCTGTATCCCTAGTGATCCTAGGGCAGTTAGAGGCTAGTATCTTTATCCCTGGTGGTCTAGCACAGTAAGAGGCTAGTGTCTGTATGCCTGGTGGTCTAGGGCAGTAAGGGACTAGTATCTGTATCCCTAGTGATCTAGGACAGTAAGAGGCTAGTATCTGTATCCCTGGTGGTCTGGGGCAGTAAGAGGCTAGTATCTGTATCCCTGGTGGTCTGGGGCAGTAAGGGACTAGTATCTGTATCCCTAGTGGTCTAGGACAGTAAGAGGCTAGTATCTGTATCCCTGGTGGTCTAGGACAGTAAGAGGCTAGTATCTGTATCCCTGGTGGTCTAGGGCAGTAAGGGACTATTATCTGTATCCCTAGTGGTCTAGGACAGTAAGAGGCTAGTATCTGTATCCCTGGTGGTCTAGGGCAGTAAGGGACTAGTATCTGTATCTCTAGTGGTCTAGGACAGTAAGAGGCTAGTATCTGTATCCCTAGTGGTCTAGGACAGTAAGAGGCTAGTATCTGTATGCCTGGTGGTCTAGCGCAGTAAGAGGCTAGTATCTGTATCCCTAGTGGTCTGGGGCAGTAAGGGACTAGTATCTGTATCCCTAGTGGTCTAGGACAGTAAGAGGCTAGTATCTGTATCCCTAGTGGTCTAGGACAGTAAGAGGCTACTATCTGTATCCCTGGTGGTCTAGGACAGTAAGAGGCTAGTATCTGTATCCCTAGTGGTCTAGGACAGTAAGAGGCTAGTATCTGTATCCCTGGTGGTCTAGGGCAGTAAGGGACTAGTATCTGTATCCCTAGTGGTCTAGGACAGTAAGAGGCTAGTATCTGTATCCCTGGTGGTCTAGGGCAGTAAGGGACTAGTATCTGTATCTCTAGTGGTCTAGGACTGTAAGAGGCTAGTATCTGTATCCCTAGTGGTCTAGGACAGTAAGAGGCTACTATCTGTATCCCTGGTGGTCTAGGACAGTAAGAGGCTAGTATCTGTATCCCTAGTGGTCTAGGACAGTAAGAGGCTAGTATCTGTATCCCTGGTGGTCTAGGGCAGTAAGGGACTAGTATCTGTATCTCTAGTGGTCTAGGACTGTAAGAGGCTAGTATCTGTATCCCTAGTGGTCTAGGACAGTAAGAGGCTACTATCTGTATCCCTTGTGGTCTAGGGCAGTAAGGGACTAGTGTCTGTATCCCTAGTGGTCTAGGGCAGTAAGGGACTAGTGTCTGTATCCCTGGTGGTTTAGGGCAGTAAGAGGCTAGTATCTGTATCCCTGGTGGTCTAGGGCAGTAAGAGGCTAGTATCTGTATCCCTAGTGGTCTAGGACAGTAAGAGGCTACTATCTGTATCCCTTGTGGTCTAGGGCAGTAAGGGACTAGTGTCTGTATGCCTGGTGTTCTAGGGCAGTAAGAGGCTAGTATCTGTATCCCTGGTGGTCTAGGGCAGTAAGAGGCTACTATCTGTATCCCTGATGCTCTAGGGCAGTAAGAGGCTAGTATCTGTATCCCTGGTGGTCTAGGGGCAGTAAGTAGCTTGTTTTAGCTTCATAAGATAAATAGTGTCACTCACCAGTTAACGTTGTGTTTTCTTTATTGAGCTACATACTCACAGATTATTTTTTTTGGGGGGGGGGGGGGGGGGGGGGGGTAGTAGTATCCCTGGTGGTCTAGGGCAGTGAGGAGATAGTGTCTGCATCCCTGGTGGTTTAAGGCAGTGAGGAGATAGTGTCTGCATCCCTGGTGGTCTAGGGAACTAAGAGGCTCTATGGCTAAAGACTACCCCGAACCCTTATTACACAGTATTTTTGTAGTTTGTCACCATGGAGACTCATAGCTCAGTATAGGAGCTGTAGACGCCAGAACTGTATATCGACACTGTTGTATGCTGGGAGGACTGTTACCGAGGCGACTGTCTGATGCGCGCCCCCCCTCCCCCCCCTCCCCCCCCCCCCCCCCCCCCCCGCAGGTATCATGTGTTTATACTGAACATCATAAATACTTGATCTGATGCAACCCTAAAATTTACAGAATTTTTGGAAACTTTAATTACATTTCCAACTTGCCTAAAGTAACAGAAGGATGATGACAGAGCGCCCCTAGTGGACATATGCAGCATACCTGGAATATTTCCTTCCATTATACATTGTGTGTTATGTCTGTTCTCAGCAGAATTCCCTGACTACAGTCACCAGTGACTGCTCTGCAATGGTGCTGGACCCCACCAGCAGAATAGTGAGTACAACTCTGGAGTATAATACAGGATATAACTCAGGATCAGTACAGGATCAGTAATGTAATGTATGTACACAGTGACCTCACCAGCAGAATAGTGAGTACAGCTCTGGGGTATAATACAGGATATAACTCAGGATCAGTACAGGATAAGTAATGTAATGTATGTACACAGTGATCTCACCAGCAGAATAGTGAGTACAGCTCTGGAGTATAATACAGGATATAACTCAGGATCAGTACAGGATATGTAATGTACTGTATGTACACAGTGACCTCACCAGCAGAATAGTGAGTACAGCTCTGGGGTATAATACAGGATATAACTCAGGATCAGTACAGGATAAGTAATGTAATGTATATACACAGTGACCTCACCAGCAGAATAGTGAGTACAGCTCTGGAGTATAATACAGGATATAACTCAGGATCAGTACAGGATAAGTAATGTAATGTATGTACACAGTGATCTCACCAGCAGAATAGTGAGTACAGCTCTGGAGTATAATACAGGATATAACTCAGGATCAGTACAGGATAAGTAATGTAATGTATGTACACAGTGACCTCACCAGCAGAATAGTGAGTACAGCTCTGGGGTATAATACAGGATATAACTCAGGATCAGTACAGGATAAGTAATGTAATGTATGTACACAGTGACCTCACCAGCAGAATAGTGAGTACAGCTCTGGGGTATAATACAGGATATAACTCAGGATCAGTACAGGATAAGTAATGTAATGTATGTACACAGTGACCTCACCAGCAGAATAGTGAGTACAGCTCTGGGGTATAATACAGGATATAACTCCGGATCAGTACAGGATAAGTAATGTAATGTATATAAACAGTGACCTCACCAGCAGAATAGTGAGTACAGCTCTGAAGTATAATACAGGATATAACTCAGGATCAGTACAGGATAAGTAATGTAATGTATGTACACAGTGACCCCACCAGCAGAATAGTGAGTACAGCTCTGGGGTATAATACAGGATATAACTCAGGATCAGTACAGGATAAGTAATGTAATGTATGTACACAGTGACCTCACCAGCAGAATAGTGAGTACAGCTCTGGAGTATAATACAGGATATAACTCAGGATCAGTACAGGATAAGTAATGTAATGTATGTACACAGTGACCTCACCAGCAGAATAGTGAGTACAGCTCTGGAGTATAATACAGGATAAGTAATGTATGTACACATCTCTTTATTTTCCTAA